>NC_054535.1:19439418-19739418 GCF_017654505.1 Polyodon spathula | reverse complement strand
TTATGGCTGCCAAAATATCATCAGGTTAAATCATTCACCTTCCCTTACAGTCTGATCTATTTTTACCCAGCTTACAAGAGGATTCAATTGAGAGTATGATTTTGTAAGCATGTCAGGAAGTAAGATAAGGTCATGCTTCTCAAACATATCACTAAAATATAATTTATTTAAAAAAAAATAATAAAAATAAAAGATAAATACAACGTACAGTACAACACATGAGCGGCCACCATAAAGTTTCTCAGATCTCTACTGTATACAGCATTTAGCCTGGTCAATGAATCACTGTGGTGCAGTAGGTAGAGTAAGAAGTACTGCTGGTGATTTAATTGTCAACATTCAACCAACAAACCAACATGGTGTGGGACTGTGTGTTTGGTGGCGATGTTATTACTGAAGGTGCCCAGGCTAATTTACAGAAAATAAAATGAGGAAATGCAAAAAAATGTAAATTTACATTTTTAACCCAACATGTTTAATCTCAGTATGTGCAGATATTTCAGTACTCAGGATACTTGATTCTTTAATTGAAGAATATATATATATATATATATATATATATATATATATATATATATATATATATATATATATTTCTGAAAGGTGATGCTTTGAAAGTTGGGAGTGATTGGTACAGCCTAATGCCATCTGTATCAAGCTGTAAAACACCAACTTGTCGCCTTCCAATATCAAATTGGGGCTGCTAGAACTTGAGTTTTATCTGCAGTCTACAATACAAAACAGCACATTGGACAACGTTCATTAGGTAACTTACCGTACAGTCAGAGAAATTGGGCCACAGCAATTCTCTCAGTCTTGGTTAAAATTGTGCTGATGTCAATTTGCTGCTGATAGAAAGACCCCTTCTAACTTGCATGTTTTCAGTTTCAATGTTAGCAGTCTCTGTCTACTGTATAGTAGCAGCCCAAGGGAACTATAATTTATTTTTAAAACCTAAGAATAAAATATCTGAAAGCATTTACTAATGTAATAATTGCCATTATTATCTTGTATAATGACTTTGTAGGAGAAGTTTGAAAAGGTCTGAAAGCTCATGATGTAAATATATGCTGACATGCAGTACACAGTAAAGCAAAACAAATTGCTGTGCCTAGAAAAGAGACAAGACAGCAGTCAATTACAGCAGAACCAACGTAAAGTACACATCCAGCTGTGGCCTACAGTTAAACTTTGGCTTCCAGGCCTGAAGTATTTCTCAGTATATTACATTTTTCTCATCTTACTTTTCTTATGAGCTAGTGTGCTGTGAACCAATACACAGATGAAATGAATCGGCTCACATACTGCCACCAGAAAAATGATATATCTTATAAAAGAAAAATAAAATTACATATTGATTTGATTGTAAAAACAAACACTTGGGGATCATAGTCCATATCTGTGTTCATCGCTTTCGCAAACAGCAATTACATGAGCATGGCAAAAAATGATTAATGCGGTTATATAAATGTTGTCATCTAATATAGTGGTTTGTCAATACAAGTGGCTTTTTATCATTTTAAAATTAAAGGTAAAGACTGCATTTACACTAACATTGACTTACAGTAACAATTTTTCATTCTCTGTATGACTCCAACCCCACATCCAATTAGTGAACCTAGAAGTCTTGACAACAGAATTTGATATACCATGGATAAGTTGTAAGTTTGAATGAATAATTGAGTAGTGTTACCTGTAAAAGTCACATATTAACTATTGATTTTATAACAACAGACATAGAGCATTCTGAATACTGTTATCTAATTAAAGTGTCATGTAAGATTTATAGACCAATTTTCAAATGTTTTGCTCATGAACTAATTTTGCACTGTTCCACTTTTCTTATCTTTGCTTCAAAATACTATTTTCAAAAGTTTTTTTTTTTTTTTATACAGAGCAATCACTTGCTCCCCTGGCCCCTGTGCATCTCACTCACAATGGGTTGGCTAAATTGGTCAGATTATGCACAAATTCTCTGCAGAATCTGCAAAATCTGTGCAGAATGACATCCGTGAACGCACCCACTGAGTTGCTCTAATACCAGGGACATGCGCAGTGCTATGTGGGATACTGAGACCTCTGCGGCTTTAAAAATAAATAAATAAATAAATAAATAAATAAAGTGGATGCAGGGAGCAGTGGAACCATTTTTAGATATTGTACTGCATAAAACTACTTTGTAGTATAAACAAAATTATTGGATAGGGATGAAAGCGGTTATGTTGTCTTTAACTAGGGATGGGACGGTATAAAATTTGCACGGTATGATAACCATTAAAAAAATACACTGTGGTAACCTTAATATCATGGTATACAGTACATCATGCAAGTTATACAATAAAGGCTTAAATGAAGAAAGACTAATGTAAATCAGTTAAATTACGGTAATTCAAGAAAATAAAACTAAAAAATCACACTTTCTTTCATGGAATTATTTAAACATTTTGTACTTAGTATTTTACTATGCCAAATAACTTGATAGGTTTCTTTTTTTTATAAAGACAATCAGAATAAAATTTAAAAAAATAAACTTATTTAATACTAAAAACTTGAGAGTTGTACACTCTCAATGTTATACTACAACAGTATTAAGATCTATTATTTGCTCAAAATGACGTGGTGCTGTAGTTTGTTAAATCATTTTAATGTATAAAAGTAAATAAATAAATAAATACTTTGTTTAGCTGATGGTAAATAGAATTAGGAAATGGTCGATCTTATTGTTTAAAACAAAAACATGTACCACAGGTTATTATTTAAGAGCAGAGATGAGTTGTTTATTTTTTCCACCAGATAATAAAATATGTATAGCAAATATATATTGAATATAGTGTTATTGAATTTATAGCTACACGTCACGGCATTGCACAAGTAAGCTTATAATGATTACTACACGTTTTAAAAAAAAAGATTTCTTCACTTTCCTAAAAAAATTGGAATACTGTTATAACCTGTTTAAACAAAACTACGTTATAAATAAGTGGGCTATCCTGCTGCAGTCATGGGTCTGTGCTAAATTTAACTGAGACATTGGTCGGGTTCTTACAGCGCAGATTTCCGCAGTTATGCACAGAATTGCGGAGATGCGCTGTAGACGTCACTCAACACCCACAGAAATCTGTGCAGATTCTGCATAGCCCAGCGCAGCTTTGAAATGGCACTGCGTGAGGCTGGCTACGGCTGTGAACCAATGGGACGATGCAAAGATCACGAGTGACCTGCTAATAGTAATGCAAATAACCACTAAAACTACTGCTGCCACCTTGTTAGCGGAGGGGAACAGCGTTTTATTATTATACAATGAAGCTGTAAACAGCCTTGTCAACACTATATTAAATAAATCAATCAATTATTTAAACAAACATAATGTACTAAATCTGTGACAATTTTACAGTAAAGTTAATGTTAATCAATTACATTAAACTGACTTGATAATCCAGACAAATGTAAATACAGAACATTGAAAATGTGGCTATGCTGCAAGGTTTAAAGGCATTTCTCTAAAAGCTGCGTGTGACATCAGAAAGACAGCAGCCAAAAGCAGCTGTCGCATCAAGCTCTGTGTAACAAAACGTAGCAATTGAAACATGAATTCTGTGTCGTTGACAGTTTCCTTCAAAACCATTATCAAATACAGTATCAGTTCACAAAAAGATCTTTCTCAAACACTTTGCTAAGGATGCAAGTACCATCGCTTGATTTAGAAGAAACGTGTTTGCAGTTGAAAAATGCGTTAACATTTGCATAAAGGAATTACGATAATTGCGGTGTAGAACAAAAGGCACGGTATTAATACCGTAATGTACCTAAACCGCGGTAAACCAAAAAAAAAAAAAAAACGGTATACTAACCCATACCTATCCTTAACATCTGTTTTAGAAATGCACTGCTGTTATTTTTATGTGTTTTAAATGTTCTGCGTATAAAACACAGAATTATGCATGACCTTTGAAATGTGGTGTCAACTTTACATACTATTTATTTTGGGAATAAACAAAACAACGTTTATCTTGAACTGCTATTTGTCATCCTTTGTTTCCAAGTTAATTCACTGGGGTAAAGTAAGGCCTACACAATGTAGTCTTTACTCCTGGGATATTTTGACATATTACTGTAAAACACTGGCCACACACCCCTACCCTTGCTGCTATGCGGCCTCTACCTGTGTTCTGAGCAGTATAATGGCTTTTATTACTTTTTGAAAACAAACAAATACCAGAATTAATATTTACATTATGCGCGAATATCCAAACATGAAAATCTTGCGTTTGTCCCAGCACTATTATTATTTTTATTATAAAACAAGAAAATTTCACGAGCAAGAAATTTTGCTAATATCGCGTTGTGGCAGAGCAAAGCTCTGCCCTTTAAATTGGCAGGGATGGGGTTAACTTCCTCTACCTGCCTGGGTTTATTATGTTCAGGTGGCTGGGGTTGATTAGTTGATTAGGTTGATTAACGATCAATCAGCGCCCAGCCACCTGATATAAAAGGAGGCCTCTGCTTCTCATTTGAGAGAGGGAGCAGGTTGGTGTTTGTTTTGTGGTTTTTGAATTTTCTAAATCCAGTGAAGGCATTGCCCAGCCTGGAAACTTTATTTTTGTGAGTTTTGTTTTTGCTTTATTTGTGTTTGAGTATCTGTTATTTTGCCCTTGTGCACTTTATTTTTGTTTATTTATAATAAAATAGTTATTTTTTTGAACTGCAGTCTGTCTCTGGGCCTCTAGGTGGCGCTATCCCACTTCTTACACCAAATGTGGCAGGCTGGCGAGTGGATAGAGGCCCAGAGACAGTCTGCAGTTCAAAAAAATAACAATTTTATTATAAATAAACAAAAATAAAGTGCACAAGGGCAAAATAACAGATACTCAAACACAAATAAAGCAAAAACAAAACTCACAAAAATAAAGTTTCCAGGCTGGGCAATGCCTTCACTGGATTTAGAAAATTCAAAAACCACAAAACAAACACCAACCTGCTTCCTCAGCTCCCTCTCTCAAATGAGAAGCAGAGGCCTCCTTTTATATCAGGTGGCTGGGAGCTGATTGATCGTTAATCAACCTAATCAACCCCAGCCACCTGAACATAATAAACCCAGGCAGGTAGAGGAAGTTAACCCCATCCCTGCCAATTTAAAGGGCAGAGCTTTGCTCTGCCACACGCGTTTATTAAAAATCATGTGCCGTGAAATATATTATTCATACACGTGCCGTACATTAAAAGAAAAAGCCTGTCATTTAATTAAATATTTAAAAGCCTCGATTTGCTGAATCACAGATAATGTTATTTTCATGCTGGAGCAGAGCAAAATCTTTGAAAGTCGGCTTGTTAGACTGCATGGAGCCACGTACAAGTTACAATGAATCTTTAGGGCTTGCAAATGTTTTTTTTTTTTTTTTTTTGTTCTAACTTCACAAGTTTACTGAAACACTTTCAAAGTAAAATGAGTCTAATTAAATCATACTTTGTAAATATTACAAAATGAGAAACAAAGTTATTCAGGGACCTTGAATTAATGTATTTCGCTTAGTTTGGTTTCAGTTCTGTCAAATGTATTGTTTTTTTTAATTTATTTTATAACTGAATTAAGGACTCTCTCTGCCATATATGACCTACACTAAAGTACAGGGAGGAAAAAAGCACCATTCTAATGCATTTTGGTTTTGACAGATGTCATTGGCTGGTTCAACTTCAAATACGCCTACCTTCATTCCTTGATTATAAACTTCCCACAATACATTTTATCAGGGCACTACCGGAGGATCTCATAAAAAACATCTTTCTGCAAGGTGACACTTATCCTACACTTTGGGAGATTATCTTTCCCTATACTGTTCTTTAGAAGATTTTTTTAGGAAGTGGCTTACTGTAATCCAGCAGTACTTGAGATGTACAGAGATGGGTAACAATTGTTGACGGTAAACTTTATACAATATCGTATAGTTGATGGCTTCCCATATAGCTGACCTTTTTTCAGCTTACCACTAATCTTCAACTCCAACTTTATATCTAAATTAACACCTTTGATTAATTTATTTTTTTAAATATATATATATATATATATATATATATATATATATATATATATATATATATATTACAAATAATTTCACATTTTGCTGAATTACAAATAATTTATGTACAGTTTTTTAAACCACCTTTTTTTATTCAAAGCTGTACTGGTTAAACTGAACACTGTTATATGAGGAGGAGGTTAAATGTCAGCAAAACTTGCAAAGGAAATGTACAAAATGAAATTTACTGGTTGCATAAGTATTCAGCCCCTTAAGTCAGTACTTGGTAGAAGCAACTTTTGCAGCAATTACTGCTATGAGTCTTTTTGGATAGGTCTCTACTAGCTTTGCACAGTAGGATGGTAAAATCTTTGCCCATTCTTCACAGGAAAATTGCTCAAGTCTCGCCATAAATTTTTGTTGGATTCAAGTCAGGACTGACTGGGCCACTCAAGAACATTAATTATCTTCTTGTTCAACCACTCCAGTGTGGCTTTGGCTTTGTGCTTCAGGTCATTGTCCTGCTGAAATTTGAATTTCCTCCCCAGTTTCAGAGTTTTGGCTAACTCAAACAGATTTTTCTCAAGGATTCGCCTGTACTTTGCACCATCCATTCTCCCCTCTATCTTGATAAGCTTCCCAGTCTCTGCTGAAGAGAAGCATCCATAACATGATGCTGCCACCACAATGCTTTACAGTTGGGATGGTGTTGACTGAGTGATGTGCAGTGTTGGGCTTGCGCCAGAGGTAACGCTTGGAATTTAGAACGAAAAGTTAAATTTTTCTCTTGTCTGAGCACAAAACCTTTTTCCACATGTCTGCAGTATCATATACATGCTTTTTCGCAAACTCCATACGTGCTTTAAGATGAAGCTTTTTGAATAAGGCTTCTTTCTTCCCACCCGTCAATACAGGCCAGCTTTGTGCAGGGACCGGCTTATTGTTGATGTGTGAACACTCCCATTTCAGACACAGAACTTTGCAGATCTCTCAAGGTCATTGTTGGCTTCAGATTGACATCCCGAACCAGTTTCCTGCTTGCCCGGCTGCTCAGTTTGGGAGGGGGACCTGATCTGGGTAGTGTCTGGGTGGTGTGATGTATCTTCCACTTCTTAATGATGGACTTCACTGTGCTGAGAGGGATAATCAGCGCCTTTGAAATTTTCTTGCACCCTTCTCCTGCTCTGTGCCTCTCTACCACTTCATCTCTGACTTGTTTTGAAAGTTACTAGATCTTCCTGGTTGCTTTGTTTGATCAGTATGTGAATTGCAGCTTGAAAGTCTTTATATACGTGATGGAAATTATCTACAAGTTAAACCACTTTGAGTACACACAGGCTGAAACCATTTCACAAATTTTGTGACCTTACAAACAAATCATTTGCACCTGAGCTGCAGTAGCAAAGGGGTTGAGATGAATCTGTTTTTCTTTGTAAATCTTACTTATATTCTACATGCATTTTTTAACTTTAGATTCTACAAGTAAAGTCTAATTTGAAAGCGTCATGGAGTACGCTCAGGTGCCAACAAAATGTGAAAACTTTGCAGAGGGGTGAATACTTCTGCAAACCACTATAGATACCAGATTCTGCTGAGTCAACACCCAGCGGGAGTAAAGTTGTCGTTAAGGCAAAAGTGTGGAGGGGGAGTTGACTTGGGCAGGGGTGAAATTACAGACATTATTGCAGAGGGAGTATTTTTTACATTAAGTAAATAGATTACCTTTACAAATAGGCATGCTTAAAATCCAAAGATAGAGCACAGCACACAGTCATGAAAAAAAATCAACAAGTGCAGTTAACATATTTAATGACTGGTGAAATACAATTCAAAGCTGCTGCAGTACGTCCACTGTTTTGTCATTTCAAATATTTAAAGCTGCAATGTCTAGTGCAAACCCACATGAAAAATCATATTTGCAGGTGAAAACACAAAAATAAAATTTGCTACTTTTAAAAAAATATATAATCACATGAAATTTTATGTCCACTAAAATAAAGTGCTTTACATAATCTCTGCAAGTAAGCAATTGCAGTGTTCAGTGTGAAAATACAACAGGAAATAATGAAGTAACATCCAAAGTAGTACTATAGTATCAAAATGTTCAATACAAAAAATGGTGTCTGAGTTACAAGCTCTTGCAGTTTTTATGTAGCGTAACAACAAGAAAGAGTAATCAATCAAACTGAGTAATCAAACTGTGAAGTATATCTGTTATATATATATATATATATATATATAGTGAAAGATCCATGCCACTTTCACGGTTCATTGCCCCTTTAAGAACAGACCCTGGAAACAGAAATGGATTTTAACAGCGCTGACGCTCATTTTTAATAAACACTAACAAAAATAAACAAAACAAACAAACACCTAGCTCCTTCTTGGAGCACTAACTCACACCAGCTGTAATCTAACTCACCCAGGACGGCTAAGCTGTTTACCTGTCAATACCAAAAACACAAACAAGGTCTTCACACGGTACCGTTTACTACGATTGCATACACCTACAATTGGGCTCCTCACACACCAGCAGCCTCGAACAGACTGGCTGCATTCTTTAAATACCCTGCACCTGGCTCTAATCTACAATTAACACCAGGTGCAGGGGATTACTAAACAATAAAACAAATAAAACATTACCACCCAAACGTGCATTCTCACATGTTCTCTGCAGGGAAGGATTTTAACCCCCTCCCTGCCGTATCATATATATATATATATATATATATATATATATATATATATATATATATATATATATATATATATATATAGTAGCGGTTTCAGGGGTTGTGTTATGGATGGACGTTATGTGCCTGCGAGGTTTCTTTGTTTTTTGGCTGCCAGGACCACGGACAGCAATGTGAAGTATTCCACATAGGCAGGACCACGGACAGCTCAGTGGAAACTTCTAGACTGCAGCAGAACAACCACCCCTGTCTCCAGTTGTAATCAGAGCCAAACTGCAGACAGGTGATACTAATCAGTTGCTCTATTTAACCACACCCTGGATTTCTTTCTTTGTCTTTTTTTTGACCCTGGCAGGTGAAGGAGTAGGTGGTGTTTAGAGAGAGAGAGAGAGAGAGAACGAGAGAGAGAGAGACGTGTACTGCGGAGAAGGAGGTTTTACAGAGATAATTACAACAAGGATTGAACACTCAACGACAAACTAGGACTGGACTGGAGAACTCGAACGGCACTTGGACCCACTTTCTGTATGAAAACGACCCTCGGTAAAAACAAACCCCGGCTTGAAAAGACAACGCTTGAAGGACCTCTCACTGGCAGAGATTATTTACTTTGGTTGTTTTGATTTTTATTTATCAAGAATGCTGTCAAAGCCTGAAAATAATAAACAGATTTTAACCTTTATTTGGACTTGTGTTGTGTGGCTTTATGTATAAACCCCGCCTTACAAAGAACCCGCCCCAGAAAATGCTACTATATATATATATATATATATATATATATATATATATATATATATATATATATATATACACACACACACAGTATCGTGAAAAAGTATTTGCTCCGTTTGATAATCTTGCACATTTTTCACAGTGAATTTGGTCAGATCTTTTTCTGGGTTATAGTAGTATATAGAGGGAGTCCGAGAGAAAAAATGACACCAAAGTTTGGTACTTCTTTCATTTGTTTGGTGTGCAAGGTAATCAAACATGCAATCTTCAGGTGTGCAAAATTTATTGCCCCCCCTAAAGGGATAATTAGGGTCAGCTGTTTGAATACTTTGGTAAACAATCAGGCCTGATTTGGCTAGCCCTGCTCAATATAAATCTGACTAACTTTGGCCCTTACCATCAGAGTGACACACAGGTTCTAGAGGCACATCATGCCACGATCAAAGGAAATTCCAGAAAACCTCCGGAAAAAAGGTGTTGATGCCTATCAGTCTGGAAAGGGTTACAAAGCCATTTCTAAGGCTCTGGGGCTCCACCAAACCACTGTCAGAGCCATTGTCCAAATGGAGAAAGTTTGGGACGGTAGTAAATCTTTTCAGGAGTGGCAGTCTTGCCAAAATCTCTCCAAGAGCAAGGCATAAAATCATCCAGGAAGTCACAAAGAGCTCTAGAACAACATCCAGGGATCGGTAGGCCTCTGTCGCCTCGGCTAAAGTCAGTGTTCATGACTCGACCATCAGAAAGACATTAGGCAAAAATGGGATTCATGGCAGAGCAGCATGGTGGAAACCACTGCTCACCAAGAAGAACATGAATGCTCGTCTCAAATTTGCCAAAAAGCACCTGGATGATCCTCAAAAGTTCTGGAATAGTGTTCTATGGACAGATGAGTCAAAAGTGGAACTTTTTGGCCAACATGGGCCCCGTTATGTCTGGCGAAAACCAAACACAGCATTCTACAGTAAGAACCTCATACCATCATTCAAGCATGATGGTGGTAGTCTCATGATTTGGGGATGCTTTGCTGCATCTGGACCTGGACGACTTGCATTCATTGAAGGAACCATGAACTCTGCTCTGTATCAGCGAATTCTACAGCAGAATGTCAAGCCATCTGTCTGTGAGCTGAAGCTGAAGCGCAGCTGGGTCATGCAGCCAGACAATGATCCGAAACACACAAGTAAGTCTACATTAGAATGGTTGAAGAACAAGAAATCTGAAGTTTTGGAATGGCCTAGTAAAAGTCTAGACTTAAACCCCATTGAGATGTTGTGGTAGGACCTGAAACAAGCAGTTTATGCTCGAAAACTCACAAATGTCAGAGTCGAAACAGTTCTGCATGAAGGAGTGGGCCAAAATTCCTCCACGGCGCTGAGAGACTGATCAATAACTACAGGAAGTGTTTGGTTGTAATTATTGCTGCTAAAGGTGGCGTAACCAGTTGTTGAGTCTAAGAGGGCGATTACTTTTTCACACGGGGGCATTGGGTCTTGTATAACTTTCTTTAATAAATAAATAAAATAAGTATCAAAATTTTGTGTTATTTGTTCACTCAGGGTTCCTTTTATCTAATATTAGATTTTGGTTGAAGATCTGATAACATTCAGTGTCACAAATATGCAAAAATGCAGAAAATCAGACAGGGGGCAAATACTTTTTCACAGTCACATGACTGTACATATATATATATATATATATTATGATATATATATTATATATATATATATATATATAGTCACTCGTTACATGGACTGGCCTTTGAGTCAAATATCAGAAAATGATTGCCCCCGAGGGAGGGCAATACTAACGGACAGGGATTATATTGTCTAAAGCCAAAGGCTGAGGGCAGTATTGTCCCTGGAGGTCAGTATTGCCTTCCCGAAGGGTAATCATTTTCTGATATATGGCAAAAATGTCAGTCCATATTTGTTTTATGAAACCTTTTGCAATTCATGACTATGAGAGAAACAAAGCAAAAGTTTAGTGGGACAGGAACAATTGACAGTCAGGATGTGATTGGGAGGGAAAGACATATTGAAAATGGTGGCAGGAAGCAAAAAGGTTGAAAAACAATATTTGAAATATCAGAAAGGTTTCGATTTGTTCAATTTTTTGTTGTCATGTTATTTACTTCTGCGGGAGGCATGCTGGCTGTAACACTCATGGTGTGATTGGGAGGGAAAGAAACACTGATAATGCCGGTAGGAACGGAAACATTAAAAAATATATATATTTTACACTTACAGGGAAGGTATCCTTTTTTACATTTAATTGATGAAGATATGTTGTACTTTTTTAATGAACTTGTACAAGTACTGTAACTATCTCTGCACATATGAAGCAGGTGTTTTCTGTGTGAAGGAGCCTGTCGAGAATGTTCTGGAATTGATTTAGGAGAGTATGATGATGCAATTACGTTCAATATTGCCCGATAATGTGCAATATAAACCGCTTTTTCAGGCTATATTGATTTTTTAGAAGACCATGTGACCTTCTTTTGACCAATGAAACACTTGAGAACATAAGAAATTTTACAAACGAGAGGAGGCCAGTCGGCCCATCTTGCTCGTTTGGTTGTTAGTAGCTTATTGATCCCAGAATCTTCTTGAAGAATCCCAGGGTGTCAGCTTCAACAACATTACTGGGGAGTTGATTCCAGACCCTGACAATTCCCTGTGTAAAAAAGTGCCTCCTATTTTCTGTTCTGAATGCCTCTTTACCTAATCTCCATTTGTGACCCCTGGTCCTTGTTTCTTTTTTCAAATCAAAAAAGTCCCCTGTCAATACCTTTTAGAATTTTGAATGCTTGAATTAGGTCGCCGCATAGTCTTCTTTGTTTAAGACTGAATAGATTCAATTCTTTTAGAGAGAGAGTACCGCACTGATATTTTTCCTTCTTAGTAAAATAAGTTTTTCTTTTTATATGTCAATCAAAACTATGCATTAATGCAGTTAATGATATTCCTTGGCTGTCCTGAAATTGAGATCAGTGTTATTCTTACTTCACAGTTGCATATTCTGTATATTGTGTACATATACTGGGGCTGAAGGACTTTAGATTAAATTAAACTCTCTACACAGCGGCAATAAAATCTAATACATTAAAAATGTAACTGTATGCCTCACGAAAGAAGAACATAAAAAATTAAGAGCAGAAGCTCTTGTTTGAGCCATCAATCAAAAATGAGTCTTTTAAACATTAACATAAACTCCATTAAACATGCAAGAATAGAACTTGAAATGTGTGGTGTTTTGAGAATTAGCCTACATTCACTTACTGAACTACAGTACCTTGTAGAATACACTGGAGGCTATAGACAAATTGCTTCTGACTTTCTGTGGTACTATGACCACCAACATGGTGTGTGGGACAAACCGTTTTTTTTTTTTTTGTTTGTTGTTTGTTTTGTTTTGTTTTTTTGCTGTAAAGGTATTAACTTGCAATCTAACCTTTATATCAGTGTTTATTTATTTGATTTCCTGGCTTTAAGTAAAAGAAAAACAACTACACATTTTTGCCAAAGAATACTTTCCAATAAAAGTTGAATGAAGTCAAATTATTTTTTAAGAAGGGGAAAGCAGCTTTTAAGAAATAAACACACCTGAATTTCACAGTACATGGGAAAACCACCTGCATTGCTTCACCCACTTATCTGCAGAGCTAGTCCTGGTATAACCATAGATATGTGGTTGATTCAATCCTGGATGATTCTCCAATAAAATATACAGCTCTAGCTTATCCTGGCAGTGTATATTGTAGCTTAGTCTTTGCCTTATAAAGTTAAGTATGATTACGTGATAGTAAATGTACGGTACATGTCCACTGATGACAGGCTCACACCGTAGCCACCATGTTACATGGCAGGAAGAAATTAATGCCACACTAGACACTCACGTGATTGTGGACCATGGTGAATGTTTAACATTCAGGTTGACAATAATGTTTGACGACTGGCACCAGTGGTTTCCTGAGAGCTTTTTAACAAGCTTGCATCACCCCATTGAACAACATGCTTGTTGGTGCAATATATCTAAGTACATGTTTCAGTCAAATTCTGGTGAGGTGGTCGATCGGTGCAAGGCAAAACACCTATTTGTGGTTTCTATCAATTAGGCATATGTAGTGTCTGGCAGACACTGACATGTTTTGGTTTTTTTTTGCCAATGAATACATGTAAAGAAATATTCATTTGATTATTCAGATATTTGTCCCAGCACTAAATTAAAATATTTTGCACATCAGAAATAAAGATCTACATGTAAAATAGGACACATCTTTTGGGTAAACATTTTCTGAAAGCCTACAGTCACCCTCAGGGCAATGGAAGCTCAGCAAAAGAGCACTGTTGGAGGCTACTGTTCCTGAGACCCCCAGTATACATGTGTCTGACCACATTGCACTTCAGAAATGATAACTTGATTGACAGCTGCTTCAGCTGGTGCCAAGCATTGTGTCAGAGGGGCTTTGACTCAGTGTTTTGCAAAGACTACAGTACCACCAAGCAGGAAGACAGTTTGAAAGAGATTTAATGCTTAATGCATTGAACTCCTTGACATGTAACCATGACATCTGCTTTCACATTTGGCATACATTATTATTATTATTATTATTATTATTATTATTATTATTATTATTATTATTATTATTATTATTTGTATGAATATAATAGAGTTATAATAAAAACCATGCGAGATTAGATTCCGTACTATAATTTGCTCAATATGTATAGGATAATAAGGTAATAACTGATGGTACTGAAATTCTGCAGTTCATTTTGGTTACAAGGGGGTTTGGCTTGTGCCCAGTTTTTCAGCACCTGTGCCTCAAGGCAAGAAAGGAATAGAATGACTTGCCCCATACAAGCACAATGCCAACATTTGTAAAATCTAATGTACTAAAATGTAAATCATGGCATACTGTCAAATATCACCTACATTGTAAAACTACAAGCACACTCTTCAAGTGCATTCACAAACAATGAACAAATGGATTAATTGGGAGATGTCTCTGTGGTAACAAAGGGAACTTAAAAAAAGGGAGTTGCTAAAACACTACTTTTTAAATACACAGTATTATCTGCATTTACCTGCATCTTTTCTTCAAATGATTTTTTTTTTTTTTTTTCTCATTGAAAACTGTCAAAATTACCGTGTACTGTAATTCCAATACTGAAGTTCACTATTTAGGATTTATATACAGATAACTATCTTGTACTTTATATTTAGCCAGGTAGTAAGTATTACATAGTTGTATTTATTGTATGTATTATAAATATGTATGTATGTAGATGGAAATAAATAGACAATTACCGCCGGTCGTTATGTTTACAGTACATTAATATATTTAAACAAATCCGTAATGTTTTTTTTTTTGTTTGTTTGTTTATTTTTTGGGGAAAATAAACTTACAATGGTTTGAGAATACAGTAGTTCTATACATCTTGCACCAGTATTATTCAAACTGTCCAGTTATAAGATGATCGCGCTCACTTAATCAATAACTTGAACGTTGCAACGACAGTACTGTAGTTAAACATTAATTTGTGTTTCCATTCGTGTTATGTCACCACATTATATGTTTACTGTCGAAACCAATGCACTTGTTTCCAGTTGACAAGTCAAGTGCACGGCACCTTTACACGGTACTGTGTTAAACCACAGGCATGGCACAATATACTTCAACCCATAACCGCTAAAAGCTAAATTGTCAATCCTACAATTTTAAAAACACTCGACCAATACAAGCCTTAACCATATTAAATGATATAGTAACAAAACAGAGAGATAAAGGGCGCATCATCACATCAGACATCATTCCTAACAAGGAGCACTAGAAGCACTAGAAACACGATGGGGATTAAACAAACAAAAAAAAAAAAAAAAACATATTTAAAAGAAACACTTAAAAAATAGCGCTTTACAAATAATATATTAATAAATATTAATTCAAACGAGGTGTAATAAAACCCACATGAACATTGACTGATTAATGATTCAAATGGGACGGACGTATGATGGGAGATGTAGGAGAATAACGGGACCACACAAACAATACAGTATACAAATCAAAGGCAGGGCATCTTTCAACAAAACGCAAACGTGTAAAAACGGAACAAATTATTGTATTTACTAACCCCACAAATCGCTGAAGTGTTTAAATTCACTGTTTATTTCCCCAGCACAGCTTTCCACCGGTCTGTATGGTTTACCTTCTCACACACTCACACCCGTTCTGTATACGGTGAATGAATCCACACCACTTCACTGCTGCTGTAGGAATCTAGGAATCTAGGAATCAAATAGCTTCCCCCTTTTCTGCTGCCTGCCAAATAATGACCCCTCCCACATAACCCGACAGACAGAGACTTCGAGTGCGCGCGCGCGAACGTGCGCCTTAGGAACAAGGGTGCTTGCTAAATAGTGAGACAAGTGGTTCAGGTCTTGTTAGTCGTTCGCTCTCTCCTGTCTGCATGGTGGAACCCTGCATGCGCAATTTCGTCCGTGTGAATTCACATGACAGATTCAGTGGGGATCTTTTTTTATTATTATTATTTTTGCCAAATCGTGGTCCTCATATGTAAGACGACAACACAAGGAGATATAATATGCTGTGCAACGGATCTGATGTTCAGGTTGCTTAATAGTGAGCGAGAGAGAAATAAACGGTACGGCAATGACTGAGCATGTGTGCGAGACTGTGGTGGTTATGGAAACAGCTTTGCTGACAACAGAAGCCTGACTGAAGCTAACAAAGACGAGATTTCGCGTGTGTAATATTATGGCTGTGTCAGAAAATGTGATTTCGTTTCGTCATAGTATTTTTTTTTTTTATTATTATTTTTTTTGTGCCCTAAAGACATTAATACGACACTGGTGTAGTGTACTCATAGACATTGGAGATATATTTTAAATAAAAAGAATTACACCTGTGCCATCTTTTGTTAAACTGCATGCAAGGGAAATTCACTAATTGGCTGATAAAATGCTGCTTTTTAGTAAGTTTATAATTGCAAAATGTAATTGTGCTATCTGTTCAATTGAGTAGGCAAGCAGCTGCATATACTGTAATGTTAATTTTGAGATTTGGGTATCTTTTTGGGTCTGTTTCAGTCATTAAAATAGGGCCCATTGTTGTCCTGGAGGCATTCAAGTGGTCATGTATGCCCGCCCACAGGAGTAGCTAGATCAGTGACAGTTTTTATGATCGTTGTTGTTAATGTGCCTTTCAGTTGTCTTTATTTTTTCCCTACAATAGTGCTGTTAAATGAAGATCTCTAGAAGTGTCATGACAGTTTTTGGTACACATCAATTTTGTATACTTTGCCAACTGAATTGCATAATTTGGTACATGACACAATGCTATGCTAATTCAAAACTATCAAGAAAATACATTTTGTTTATCTGAAAACCTTTTTAACCTTTTTCTGTGTTACAAATGTGTAAGGAAAGTGTGGATTTTTGTCATTATGTTGCATCAGCCAGTACATATCTTTGGCAAATCATATTTTTAAAACATTTTTTCCCCTTCAACAGAACTAATTGAACTTTATTAAGTCGATATAATCAGTACAATGTGTGGGTTATAAAGAAAATCATAACTATATTTACAAAGTATAGCGATACAAGATACAATTGTACCATTGGTCTATTAATTTTTGAACACCGTTTGCGCATCTTTGGTTGTGTGTGACGTCAGTAGCACGGCTCGGCTCTGCAGTGGAAAAACAACCCAAGGTCTCCATAACTGCACCGCGAGGGCTCGGTACGGCCCAGGTGCAGCTCGGTTGTGCAGTGGAAAAGAGGCATAAGTGTCATCTGTAAATTTGACAAGTTTGCTAATTATCCCCCAGTCTATGTCATTGATGTAAATAAGAAACAACAGGGGCCCAAGCACTAAACCCTGCAGCTCCACACAGAGTACATGGCCCTAGCTAGAGGTTTCCCCATGTTTGAACTGGTTATGTATCCACATGCGTGTACTTCCTTTAGGATTAGTATTTCATGTTGCACCTTGTCAAAGTATATGATGTCATAGGCTCTTTTTGTGTCCATCCTTGCAGTGACCTCTTTAAAGAAGTCTTGAGGTTTGTCAGACAGGAGCACACATTTCTGAATTTGTGTTGACTGTGTTGTTATTGCTTGGTCATCCCCACCATTAGCTCTTGACATTTTCCTTCACTATTATTTTGCTGTTTGGGGTTATGCTTAATGTCCGATTATATACCTGTGCACGTCCTTGTGTTCTTTTCATTTTTCTTTTGTCTTATTTTGTACTCAAGGTAGATCTCCCATTTATATCCTGATGCTTTGCTTGATTGATCGATTAAACCATTTTGGTGTCTGTTTAGTTTGGATTTAGTCTTTGAGATGAATTAGTCTTGCACTGCCAGCATGATGTCTCAACTGCATTCATCCACCGACCATGGATTCTCCTTCCAATGTCTTCCCCAGTCTATGTTATGCCGGCTTTGTCTCATTCCTTCAAAGCTGGCCTTCTGTAAGTTGTAGACCAGTGTTTTGGAAGTTTGTGTTTTGCTTTTCCGGTAGACTTCCTGTTGTAGATTGTTCCAAGTGGTAACATGTTTCTCTTTTATTCACACAGTCTTTGTTATTTAAGAATAATAGGTTGAAGCAAGAAAACCTGGAAGGGGCATTTGCAGACTGTGTAAAAAATGAAGTAATCATTTGCCAATTCCACCATTTCAAGATCTGTCAATGCACAATCTGTGGGGTTCGCATTAGGTTTTGTGGTCCACATATTTCCATTGATTTTACATATATGCTGTCTCAAATATCAAGTCGACTAACCACATTTTACCGATTCTATAAACATGTCCATTATATTCAGAGCTCATGCGCTCCACTTTCAGAGTTGCGATACTGTTTGCTTCATAGGCCCAGAGTTTTTTGACTTTTCTGTCATCTATCAATAGGTGTTTGACTTTAAATGATTGATACCTCTCAGTTAGCTTTTTAGCAAAGTTTAGTCTGGCCAGCTGTTTTTCTTATGAATAAATTGATTCTTCTTAAAGTACCTTCCTCTTCCATGCATTCCAAGGTCATGTAGTCTCATAGTCAGGGGAGGAAGTCTCCAAGATTACCTTCTACTGGCTGTTTTTTATGCTTCTAGTCGCTCCAGACCTTACAGCTTTGGAAAATAGTTTCTCTTTTTTTCAGTAACACATGCTGAGTAGAAACCACTTACTGTGTTAGAGTCCTGCATTGGGTCATATACCTGCAGTAGCCGTGGGTCGGGTTCGGGTCGGAAAGTGAATTTTCGGGTCAGGCTGTGGTCTGAATTTAAATCACCAAAAACATGTTCTGTCTTTTCAGTGTACTCGTCTGTAACCCTTTCCGTAATAATGTATTAGAAGGTAAATGTGCTTTACTGCAGGAGACGGTTAGGGAGGAGTAAGCAGTGTTCTTGGTTTGTTTTCCTGCTTGTTTCATATGTCGCAAAAATCCTTTTATCACATCTGCTTGGTGATATAAAAAAATGTGTGTGAAACAAAATATAGCTTATATCATGTAGATAATAGTTCGAGAGGTAAATCAGAAGTGTAGAATTATTTTAGAATCAGCAAATGATGAACATGTGACTGGCTTCTTTGCTTGTAAAACCTGTCATTATGCTTTTGTGTATGACAACCTCATCATCTGTGCGAAAGCATAAGTGTAGCCCCCTTTCAACTGGTGGCACGAAAGAAATAGACAGGCATTTTATAGCAAAGTAAGTAGAGATAGTTAATATGTTTCTATGTTAAAATATATCCAGCCCACTAGAGAAAATTACCTGCCTAGTGTATAAATTAAATCTGTGGAGAATGGTAGAGATGTCTGTGTGTGTGAATGTGCGAGCATGTGAGATTCAGTCGACGCAGGCAGTAGGTAAAGGCCAAACACTTGCAGGTTCGATTCGGGTTGCAGGTCTTATTAAATTGGGTCGGGTCGGGTCGGGTCGTGGGTAAGAAGACGGTGCTGCAGCGGGTTGCAGGTACAAATCGGGTCCTGTAATAGCGGATCCAGGTTGGAATCGGGTCATAAAAATTTGACCCTCACAGGACCCTGCTGTAAGTACCTGCATTTGTCCGCTGTTTGTTAAAGACAATGATAGAATTCAATTGTTGTATTCCGCTGTTTAAAACTCCTGCACATACCCCTGTTTAAACAGATTGTATTGTAGTGACCCGGTTAGTTCTGGTTGGCAGGACTTTTGTTTTGTCTTGTTTGTGTGTCTTGTTTCGTCTAGTCCTGTGGCTTCACGTGATCTGTATTGTTCCGAGGAGGGACCATACCACTCGTTTCGGTACAGAGGATGTGTGAGTGTGTGTGTATGTGTGTGTGTGTCTGTGTGTGTTGTGAGCGCTGTTGGGTGCGGACCTTGTCATCTAGAGCCCTTGCTCTGCCCCTATGAGAGTAGTGGTCGTCTCTCTTTTCTGTGTGTGGGAGGGGACTAAAAGACAGTCAAAGCCTGCGTTGATGTGTGGTGTTTCGAAGGAGAGAGTGTGCGAGTTTGCAGGATAGAGACAGGAGAAAAGATTTATTGTTTTTGTGGTGTGGTCCTGACACAAACACGGACACTGTTTAATTAATAAATGAGTTTCTTAGCCCCAGAATCCCATTTTCCATCTCTTGCTTTAAGTCTGAAGACCAGAGTTGCTACAGTATCAAAAATGCCATCTCTGCAGTGAGTCCCTGTATATATTTAAAATTGTAAGGGTGACATATGTGCAGATCTATGTAAATGCTGGAGGCTAAGGAAACAATGGCTAGCATCACCAAAGTCTAAAGCCTGTTTACAATAGATTAATCCACTGTGGTGCAGAGTGCAATACTAAACATAGTTGTACACTAGGGATTTTTTCAATTGAATTTATAAAGATTGAAGTATCTCTCACACCAAGTATTTTTTATTTTTCAATGTGTTGCTTTATATCATGTGTTTTGTTTGTTTTTTTCTTCATTAGCAATTGATACATGTTATGAATGTTGCAAAAAAAGTATACTCTGAACACTAAGAATAATTATACTTAATTAGCATCTACTGTGTTGAATTTGACCTTTTAAGAGTATAGTATCATTTTGTCCCTGCTTTATGACAGCCAAGTCTGTGTGAAGACGGACATGTTAATAAATTATTAAACCAACTGACACATTGTTCCAAGCCACGACTCATGACTGAGCAATCCTCCTCCTTGTGTTTGAGTGAATGTGGTGGAGGCAGCCAGTGATTCATCCAGTTAGTAAATATAGTTTTTTTTTTTTTTCTACAGTTTAATTCTGGTTTGCCTTTGCACTGTGATTGGGTGTTCTGCCATCCATTGATTTAAAGAGCTTCTTCCACGTTGGTGTCTCAAATTAGTGAGTAAAGATAAGTGTGCACAGATTTACAGGTAGTAACAAATTACTTTGAATACTTTTAATTATACCGTATATGCCATCCATAAATATCAGAATGGGCTGTCCCTCACTGATTAAAAGTATATAAAAGCAGTGTCTCCCTGTTGCTCGTGAATTTGACCAGTGCAGTAGTTGGCACTTGAAACTGTGTTATTTGATATGGATGTAAGGAACAGAACAGATTTCACTGCATATTTCCAATGTCCCCAAAGGAACCAGACGCTATGTCAATCATTGAGGAATCTCAATTTAAACACCATGCAGAATCATACAGTAGAATCACTGTGCCACCTTCGCTGCTCGTAAAGTTACTATGTCACAGCAGGAGTTTCTATATATTCTTACCCACCTTCCCAACAGTCTTTAGTAGCTATTATGCAACTACAGCTATTGTGTACCCCCCCACCCCCAGCCTGCCCCTCTCAGCTCATTGGTTTAGTTAAAGACCTTTAATCCTTTAATGCTTAAAAATCTACTAAAAAATGTATCTGACATGCTGTGGGGGTTCAAGCCAACAGATCTGATCCGTAATATACCTTGAAGATTAATGAAATGGCCAATAATAATACTGTGACTGTTAAAAAAGTGATGACCCCATTAATTAAGCTTAAACTTATATAACTGGAAAACCTTTTTGTTTTATTTTGGGGTTTGCAGAAAATGTATGTCAGTGTATTTTCCCTGTCTCTTTTTCCTATCCTGTAACACTTAACAAATAGCTATTGTTCTGCAGTGCAGAGTATAACAAAAGTAGCACACAAGAGCCTGTTTTTTCCAAATATAAAGCCATGACTTTGTTGGATTACCACTTACAGAATGGATCCCAACTCCATCCAGTTCTGCACATTTCCACCATCTGTTGTGTTGCTGCTTCCAGTCTGCAGACAAAACCCGCTGTAGATAAGCATGCAGGAATAATGCTGTGAAACTGTAAAAGCTGTTGTTTATTTGTTCATTTGAATTAAGCTAAACTGCAGACTGTGTGCTTTCATATTATTTTATTGGCATCCACAGCAACTATAATACAATGTATGAGAATATTAAAATATCTGTTGTTTTTTCAAGAATAAAGACACCTATGTACATTTTGTGTTATTAGTCATGCTTTGTAAAATAATCGTTTATTTTAGTTTTCATTTTCTTTTTTTTCATTTTATAAATTTATTTGTCACCAGTGGTGTCACCGGTCCTGCCAATCCGTTCTTTTTCGCACTGCGGCTCCACAGCGAAGCCACCAGATCTATAGAGCCGGAGGACATCACAGATCTGAATGGCTCCACTGCAGACCCGCAGGTGCCCTATCAGCCACAGGGGTCGCTGGAGTGCCGTGAACTGTGGCTTGCCCTGCCAACCTAAGTCCTCTCTACCCAGGCGGCACACAGTTGGCTGAGGAACCCCCGGTTATAGTCGGCAATGACGTGGCCTGTATTCGAACCTGCAATCTCCAGGCTATAGGGCACATCATACACTTCACAAACATATTCAAGCATAATAAAAACAGATATTGTGACAGGCTGGCGAGTGGATAGAGGCCCAGAGACAGACTGCAGTTAAAAAAAAATACTACTTTTATTACAAAAACACAAAATAAAAGGGCACAATGGCAAAATATAAAGATATTTAAACACAAATAAAGCAAAAAGCAAAACTTACAAAAATACAGATTTCCAGGCTGGGCAATGCCTTCACTGGATTTAAAAAAAAAAAAAAAAAACAACCCCAACCCCAACCCCAACCCCAACCCCAACCCCAACCCCAACCTGCTTCCTCAGCTCCCTCCTCATAATGGGAAGCAGATGCCTCCTTTTATGTCAGGTGGCTGGGTGCTGATTGATTGTTAATTAAGTTAATCAACTAATCAGCCCCAGCCACCTGAACATAATAAACCCAGACAGGTAGGGGAAATTAACCCCATCCCTGCCAATTTAAAAAGGGCAGAGCTTTGCTCTGCCACAGATATTGACTTGAGTTTTCACATTATAGTGGAAACAAAAATGTCTGGGTCCAGCGGGCAATAATCTCCTTAGCCAGTGACTTTTAGCTTTATAAACTACTGTCATCAACAGTGCATATTCAGCCAGCTTCATGATAGTCTCCTATTTTCCAGTTTGATTTATACATTATACATTAATAATTTATTTTCAATTTGTGCATTTTTGTTTGTGATACATTAATGCCAAGTAAGAGTATTTCTCTAATAAGAGGAATTCAATAAGGAAACATGTCACTGTAGTTAATACTGTGTGAATTACAGTACTGACACTTATATTAGATGCTCCAATTTTTTTGGGCTACTGCAGAGGCCTGGGAAAACCAATGCCTGCAAGGTAATTTAAATGGGAAGTACAGTATATCCTGAATACTCATCATTAGGTTTTACTATAAAGCTTTTAGTATGCATCATACAGTATACACTTGGGAACAGAAATAATGCAAGAAGAGGAGTCAGATTTATTTCACCTATTCTCCTTTCTTTATGAAAGCTGAAAGCGAAACTAATTCCATCCAGGTTATTCACTTCCACACCAACCATAATCATTTTATATTGATAATATGTGACCATCCACAAACAGATAAATGGGAATACATTGTAGGCTGTAGTTTTTGCAGGCAGAGACCTTTCTGAAGCATAATGAACAAAACAAAGAGTAAATCACCATTGTGGAGGCAGTGTGGTCCAGTGGTTAAAGTCCAGGGCTTGTAACCAGAAGGTACCTCTGCCACTGACTGACTCAATGTGCAACCTTGAACAAGTCACTAACCTCCTTGTCGTCCATCCTGCAGATGAGATGTTAAATCAATATCCTATTGTAAGTGACTCTGCATCTAATTCACCGTTCACAGCCTGCCTCTGCAAAGCATTTTGTGATGGTGGTCAACTATGAAGGTCCTATATAAATATATTATTAGGCAAAGCCAAAGGCTGGGAAGCCTATTGTTAAAGTCCTTTTTTGTTTTTTTTGTTTTTTGGTTTTTTTCTTTCCAAAACTTTAAACTGCTCCTGCTTCGAAGCTGTGTGTCTGATCAGGTTCTGACTTGGCAGGTAACAAGCTGGATACATTGGCTGTCAGATACTCAAAAAATGTTCCTGCTGTGTCATTGCAATTGGCGCTGTGACGCATTTTTCAGTAAAACCTTTTGAAATCTTCTTCTTGGGAATAATTTTAATGTCAAAATGGCTGCCACAAATCTTATTGAAACATGCCCCTAACAACAAACTGCTGCTGTTTGAAAACCGTTTGTCCAACAAACGCCAAAGTTGGTGCTTATCGTCCCAGTAACAATGGGATACAAATATGTGAAAATGGTGATGTTTTATAAAACAAGATGGCCGCTACTTATACGTTTATATTTTAAATTTAAACCTCTGTCAGTTGACAAACAATTTACTTGACTAACCCCAAACTTCATAAGCATCTTCCCTGATACTGTATCAATACAACTGACTTTTAAAAAAATGGTGTTGACCTGAAACCAAAATGGCTGTTTGATGAATTTTCTTTTAACTAAACCCGCTTCTTCCAGTAATTGCTTAAGTGTCTGGTACTGGTACTGGGGCTTGGAAGCCGTAAAACTACCTGACAATTCTTCTTCTTCTTCTTCTTCTTCTTCTTCTTCTTCTTCTTCTTCTTCTTCTTCTTCTTCTTCTTCTTCTTCTTCTTCTTCTTATTATTATTATTATTATTATACTGGAGCATTTAAAACGTCAGGTTTCCTGTGGATTTGTGTTGATATGCACAAGACCTACAGTATAGTGTTTTACAGAACTATATTTACTGTACTAATAAAATACAACTTAATAATTAACTACCACACAATCAAGCAATCAATATTTATTTTATATATCCCCTTTGTTAGTGGAACACCATCACAAAGCGCTTTACAAGATGGTGAGGAACAATGCATAATACATTAAATACAGTGAAATACAGGGCACAGTACATTAAATACAAGCAATAAAATTAGTTTTTTAAAAAAGCAAATACATTAGATACAAGGCTAGGATTCTAAACATTGTGATTGCATGTGCCATACAGAATCATGCGAATAACATGGAGTGAAAAACCTGAAATAGCAATTAAGACAGCAACTAATAACAGCTATCAGGCTAGTGCATTAAAAGCAAAAGAGAACAAGTGGGTCCTGTGAGTTGATTTGAAGCGAGCGACTGTGGAGCTACACACTAAAGCTTATGTCAGCTGACTCAGGTATGTTATCAATTTTAATTCTTTTGGATCTTGGTGCTGCATTCGACACTGTAAATCATGCTATCCTACTTGATAGGTTAGAAGGTTTGTTTGGCATTTCTGGCATTGCACTAAAATGGTTTCAGTCTTATCTTAATGGGCATCAACACTGTCTGTCTTGACGGTTTTAGTTCTGAGGTTGGGCTGGTAACATCTGGTGTCCCACAAGGTTCAATTTTGGGCCCTCTGCTATTTAGTATTTACATGTTTCCCCTTGGTCACGTACTAAGATTACATGGCCTGAAGTATCATTTTTATATAGATGACACCCACATTTATGTGCATACTAAATCTGATGTTGATGTTGCTGCCTCTGTGCTTGCTGATTGAATTTCTGATATTAAGAATTGGATGTCACAAAACTTTTTACATCTTAACTGTGACAAGACAAGTTATGTTGCTAGACACTGCCCACCAGTTACATAAAACCAATATTGTAAACTTGTCAGTTGATGGTACTATGCTTGAGTTTAGATCCAAAATGATAAATTTGGGACTTATTTTTGATCCTGGATTAACTTTTGAACCTCATGTGCTGAATACTGTTAAGACAACCTTTTTCCACCTTAGAAACATTGCTAGGTGCGACCTATGATTTCTGCTTCTGTAGCTGAAAAGCTGGTTCATGCATTTGCTTTTTCAAGGATTGATTATTGTAACGCTCTGCTTGCAGGCTTTTCCAAAAGCACACTGTCCAAATTACAACATGTTCAGAACCCAGCAACTCGTGTCCTGACAAGGTCATGTGCAAGGGATCATATCACTCCTGTTCTGGAGTCCCCGCATTGGTTGCCTGTCAGGCTTCGTGCTGATTTAAAAATTTTACTTCTTACTTTTAAGGCTTTACATGGTTTGGCTTCACAATATTTATCTGACCTCTTATCAGTCTACACCCCTTCACGCAACCTTCGCTCAACTGATCTTGGATTGTTATGTGCTCTCTCTGTTCACCTACATTCTATGGACGACAGGGCTTTTTGTTTTTATGCCCCAACACTTTGGAATAGCATTCCTAAAGAGATCAGGGATTCTGCCACTCTTAATGCTTTTAAATCTAGCTTAAAAACCTACTTTTATAGAAAGGCATTTTTATGACTGTTTTGATTTTCTGTTTTGTTTATTTGTAAAGCGCTTTGAGATGTTGCTTTTAAAGGTGCTATATAAAATACAGTTTATTATTATTATTATATTATATTATAAAGCTGGGAGAGATGCATACAAATTAACTGGTACACATTGTAATTTACTAAATAACTGTCAGCTCTGCAAATGGAGCCCAGTGACTCCTTACAGTATCTCATGTACAATCCACAATGCTGGTATGATTTCCCCTCCACTTTTTAGAACATTCTTATAAATTTGTTCAAGGGGCAAAACTGCAATCTGAGTCTAAAAGAAAATACTATAATATTATGGGAATAATTAATGATATTGATCCACCACCCAGTGTCACAGCATTTTCAATGGAAATGTGACAATTTGCTAATATTTGTGTACTACATTATTTGCATTTTTTATATATATATATGTGTGTGTGTGTGTGTGTGTGTGTGTGTGTGTGTGTGTGTGTGTGTGTGTGTGTGCAGGTTTGTATCTCCATATTATATCATTTAGTGTTTTGATATTTTATATGACATTGTGGGCTACTCACCTTGATCCGAGAAACATTTGCTGTTTGAGGTCGGAAGGTGATTTATTTATTTATATTAAGAGATTCAAGACAAGATACTACAGTAGCAGTAGAACTCTGGTAATAGAATGAATGTAATACATACTGTATAACAGAAACTTACATTATCCATGTAGATTAAATAACATTTTTCTAATGCATCCTAATAGTACTGCATTCCATTTTCGAGACGCAGGAATTATAAAATACAGTAGGTTTATTTTACAATATTATTAAAATGTCATTGTTTCTCCAATTAGTGGGCATGCTGGTTTGTTCATTGATGAGTTAATTGATTCATTACATTGTTAACTGTTGTTTTGTTCTGTGATTTGTTATTCTGAACAGATAATTGGCAAATTAGCCTTTTAGCTTTTTATTTGCAAAATGTGATTCATGCTCTTATTCTCAACAATGGTGGGCCTGCTTTTTGTATTTAGTTTCTCTTAGATCTTTATCAACACATAATTGTAAAAACAATTAAACAAAACACCTGCAAATACAAGAGGAAGCATTAATAAAACAGATTAGATTACATTTAACCATACAAATTGCCTTAATGTTTGTTCACTTGACCTCCACAACAGTAAATTCACAAAGACTTTCTCTATTGGATCACCCAGCCACCCGAGACTGCTAGAATTACAAAGTCCTTCAAATCAGGGAGACAGAGTGTTTTTTTTTTTTTGTTGTTGTTTGTTTTGTTTTTTACTGAACTTTTGAGTTTTATTTTTAAATAGATTTAAAAATGTTAATCTAATAATTAGTAGGGTTTCATTGTAATTGTGTTTTTGGACAAATGGCACATGTTTAATCAGGTTTAATAGGTTTAGTAGGAAATGACTGGATGTAATAAACACAAATATAACTTTCTATTGAGTCAGTGGAAGGGACAAAAAGATAATTACAGCAGTAATATGTGTTTCCATTCACTGTCCGGGCACTTTGTTAACTGCCACCCATCCCCTTTTTCAGCAGGGCTTGTTTATATTTAAGTTTGGAAGCAAAGGTAGCTAATAAATAAATTGTACTCTCAAATTTCACAAGTGCTAGTGGCAGGGTGAACAAAGGTGAAGGAAGAAGCAAGGTTATCTCTTGGGTCTCTCCACACATGCAGCAGCTGACAGCAGAAACAGACAGCGATCCTTGACATTTAACGAGAAGGCACGGGAATCTTGCTGGTATTTGTATGTGCCGTAAAATAATAAATGCTGTTCCAAAACAAAAAATATTATTACATATTATAGACACTTATCAACAGTATATTTGATATTTAATTAATTATCAGTTGTTTTTTTTAATTAAATACAATTTAATAAGGCCTATTGAATAAATATTGTTTTTGTATTATCATGCCAAGTGAACTTCAATCTCCATTCATCAGTTTCAGCCTCAGAAAGTTCTCCCCAACCTCAATGTATGGTATTTTTACAATACAGTTTTTATACAAACAAAACAGTGCTTGTTAAATTCCAAGCCAATCAAATCCTCTGCCCACAACAATTATGGCATTGATGCTAAAACCACCATTTTACTTGTGGGCAGGAGGCTACCCCCAAGTCTACAAGTCAAGTTACAAAATACAGTGACTTCAATTCTAATAAGAGCAAAAACAAAACACAGTACGATTTGATATTGGGGCAGTTCAAGAGCAGATAAGTGTTGATAGCTACATCAGGGTTAGATACAAGTGCAGGTGAAATACAAAATACTACAAATTGGGTTAATTGCAGGATTAAATACAATAAAATAGGGAGCAGATACAATGGCTTGCGAAAGTATTGACCCCCCTTGGCATTTTTCCTATTTTGTTGCCTTACAACCTGGAATTAAAACTGATTTTTTGGGGGTTTGTATCATTTGATTTACACAACATGCCTACTATTTTGAAGATGCTAAATATTTTTTATTGTGAAACAAACAAGAAATAAGACAATTAAAAACAGAAAACTTGAGCGTGCATAAGTATTCACCCCCCCAAAATCAATACTTTGTAGAGCCACCTTTTGCAGCAATTACAGATGCAAGTCACTTGGGGTTTTTATCTATAAGCTTGGCACATCTAGCCACTGGGATTTTTGTCCATTCTTCAAGGCAAAACTGCTCCAGCTCCTTCAAGTTGGATGGGTTCCGCTGCTGTACAGCAATCTTTAAGTCATACCACAGATTCTCAATTGGATTGAGGCCTGGGCTTTGACTAGGCCATTCCAAGACATTTAAATGTTTCCCCTTAAACCACTCAAGTGTTGCTTTAGCAGTATGCTTAGGGTCATTGTCCTGCTGGAAGGTGAACCTCCGTCCCAGTCTCAAATCTCTGGAAGACTGAAACAAGTTTCCCTCAGGAATTTCCCTGTATTTAGCACCATCCATCAATCCTTCAATTCTGACCAGTTTCCCAGTCCCTGCCGATGAAAAACATCCCCACAGCATGATGCTGCCACCACCATGCTTCACTGTGGGGATGATGTTCTTGGGGTGATGAGAGGTGTTGGGTTTACGCCAGACATAACATTTTCCTTGATGGCCAAAAAGCTTAATTTTAGTCTCATCTGACCAGAATACCTTCTTCCATATGTTTGGGGAGTCTCCCACATGCCTTTTGGCGAAGACCAAACGTGTTTGTTTATTTTTTTCTTTAAGTAATGGCTTTTTTCTGGCCACTCTTCCGTAAGAAAGTGGAGTGTACAGCTTAAAGTGGTCCTATGGACAGTGTAACAGGGAGAGATCTGTGCTGACTCTGCTGGTGTGTCTACAGGGCTGCAGGAAGAGGGCGGCAGTCGTCCAACAACCGCCTGTGAGTCACGGCAGTGACACGGGGAGGTGGGAAAGTGGGTGTGTGGACTTTCCCCCTCTCTGAATGGCTGGGAAAACTGTAAAAGTTCTAAAAATAAAACTGGGCACATGGGTGGTGTTCCAAGTACAACTGTTCTGTCTCGTGTGTCAGTGAATTACCCACAACCCTTCCATAGACAGATACTCCAATCTCCGCTGTGGAGCTTTGCAGCTCCTTCAGGGTTATCTTTGGTCTCTTTATTGCCTCTCTGATTAATGCCCTCCTTGCCTGGTCCGTGAGTTTTGGTGGGCGGCCCTCTCTTGCCAGGTTTGTTGTGGTGCCACATTCTTTCCATTTTTTAATAATGGCTTTAATGGTGCTCCATGGGATGTTCAAAGTTTCAGATATTTTTTTTATAACCAAACCCTGATCTGTACTTCTCCACAACTTTGTCCCTGACCTGTTTGGAGAGCTCCTTGGTCTTCACGGTGTCGCTTGCTTGGTGGTGCCCCTTGCTTAGTGGTGTTGCAGACTCTGGGGCCTTTCAGAACAGGTGTATATATACTGAGATCATGTGACAGATCATGTGACACTTAAATTGCACACAGGTGGACTTTAACTAATTATGTGACTTCTGAAGGTAATTGGTTGCACCAGATCTTATTTAGAGGCTTAATAGCAAAGGGGGTGAATACATATGCACGCACCACTTTTCCATTATTTATTTTTTAGAATTTTTTTTAAACAAGTTATTTTTTTCATTTCACTTCACCAATTTGGACTATTTTGTGTATGTCCATTACATGAAATTCAAATAAAAATCCTTTTTAATTCCAGGTTGTAAGGCAACAAAATAGGAAAAATGCCAAGGGAGGTCAATACTTTCGCAAGCCACTGTAAGTGTAAGTTAAAGTGCATTAAAGGCAGAGTGCTATAATGTCCAGAAGAGAAGAGTTGAGTTTTACAGGTGTTGTCTGAAGAGGTGTGTCATGAGGAAGTGCCGGAAAGTGGTCAGGGACTGGGCAGTCCTGACATCTGTAGGAAGATCATTCCACCACTGCGGGGTGAGGGTGGAGAATGAGCGGGCTCTGGAGGCAGGGGAGCATGAGGAGGTACAGCCAGTCTTCTGGTGCAGGTGAAGCAGAGAGGTTGGGTGGGGATGTAGGGAGAGATGAGGGTCTGGAGGTAGCTGGGTGCAGTCTCGTCAAGTTATGGATGAAGACTCCCTCACAGGGTGCTATATATGTGTGTGTATATATATATATATATATATATATATATATATATATATATATATATATATATATATATATATATATATATATATATACACACACACACACACACACACACACACACACACACACATAATGTGTTATGGGAGGAACTGGCTAACTCTGAATGCTCACCCAAACAGTTTCTTCAGTCTTGAGTGTTTAAATGTAATAGCAAATAAAAACAGCTTTTGTGTGTATATGTTTTATTGCATTTTAAATGCAATCCATTGTACTGGCACATAAACAGGAAATACTAGAAGAATATAAAATTAAATGACTAAGTCATGACAAAAACTGCTCGAAACATTTGTTATTGAATTTTTGTTTCATTTTGTATTTTCAAATTTAGTAGTTATGGATGATACATAAAAAAAAAACTTTCTATTATTTTATTGTATGTTCTAATGAAGCATTGCAAAGCTTCTAAGGAATCATAAAGTGTGGTCTTCAAATTAGCTGTTGGTTTGTTTATCTAAAAGTTCTCCTCTAGAAATATGAGGAAAGTACACAACCCCAACCCCAAACAATTATTTACACTTTGAATTAATGAAACAGTGTAATAATATGTGTATTACATTGTTGTAAGTCTTTTCTCATGTTATTTTGCAGTTAAACATACTGTATACAGAATTTACATTTCCAGACAAGATACTTTTTGTTTTTTTTAACAGTCAAATATGACACAGTGAAGGCAGCTCCATCTATTTATAGCTTATCTTTCTACATCATCACTATCTTGTTCATCCAACTAAACCACAGTGACACGTACAGTATATTGGGACAGTAAATAGAATTTTGATTAATTGGAAACCCTGTGCTGGTAAATTAGTCCCCACAATCAAAATGTTATAGCAATACAACAGAAAACAAATTTATAAAGAACACCTGGTCCAGTGAGTTCTAAAGTCTGCCTATTGGTTATTGCAGTTTTTATTAGTTTTGCTTTGGGAATATCTATCTGTCTTCATAGAAAACACTGCCCAGTTTAAAAGTTATATGTCTCCTGGAAGTTACACATTTGGACAGATTCTTGGTTGAACAAACACCAACCAAGCACTGGATGAGATTTTCACAGGCAAATGTATATATTTATTTTAACTTATTTGATTACACATTTATACAGTGTACTTTTGGTAAATACGCTCAATTATATTTTCCCAAACAAATGTCATATTTTCATTTGGATTGTACACTGTATGGGGTTCATCATTAACAGGCATCAGGTTATGAACACAGTAAATTGTGTCTTATCTTTTATCTTTTCAGTGCCTTTGACTAGAGGTCTTGACATTTTGCTGTGTCTCCTAATGTGTCAGTGAAGAGAGGCCTCATCATAAATATATTGGTAAAAATAGGTGATATAGCAGAGTTTTACCTTCTCAAATTAGCATACCAGCAATCTCCCAAATCCCTACAGCCAATAACGAGGTGCACCGTATCGCCACCTGTCGTTTACACAACACACTGCATGCCCTGTTCAACATAGTATGTATTAATTAGTCGAACAATCAAATGGTTGACTAGAAAGGTGACCGTCAACCTCTGAAATTGGTAGTTGAGTAAAGCTGCTGCACCAACATAGTAATTTTTTGTCTGTTTACTAGTAGAGGTGAGGTGGCTGTAAGTGAAAATAAAGTAGAATACTGATCTAAAGTAATGATGAGAGACTCATGAGAATGCTACTGTGCCACAGTCACCCAAGACAACTATTTTTTAAAGGCTTGTTCAAGTACATCCTCACAGTTGATGGGTGGGACCATGGTTTAACTCATAGGGGAACAGGTGAATCTTCAAAAAAATCTTCAAACAAGTGTAACATTTATAGGTTATATTTCGTAAAGCAAGGGGTAGAATTAAATAAACAGAAATTTTAAATAACATTTATTCATAACAACTGAAAATTAAACTAAGTATAATGTTTAAAAGTAAATCTATAAGAGCTGCTAAAGGTGTTCTTTGCATATAAACTTATAGGAAATTTTGAACGTACTGAAATGGGATCAACACAAGTTTGTGAGATAGTGTTTCCTGGAGGAAATGTTTTAGTTGTAACTCAGTTCCACCCTCGGCAAGAGAGTGAGTGGCTTATTGTCTGCTCATGTTTATGCAATGACCGAACAGCCGGTGAGTTATTGTTGAACATCTGTATTGTTGGATCCTGATTTAAGTCACCTTATTAAACACGATATCTATGGTCTTGATTGTTTAAACCCACACAAAGTCAAAGAAAAGTCTTACACAAGATTAAAGTGTATGCTCTTCTAACACCAAGGGAGTATCACCACCATCCTGACAAAGCCACCGATAACACTCTTAAAAGGGCTTGTATTTTGTGTTACAGTAACAGTGATTTAAGACTGCAGAGATTCTGAATGGCAATCTTTCCATTTAGTTTAAGATATTTGTGATTGTGCAGAGATGTGGATTTCCCATGTGCAGTTACATTCACATTTTTTTGTGCTTTTTGTGTAAATGCAGTGCTGTAAAGAATAAGAAAAATATATCATATATATGAAAAAAACACTACTGGAAGCAACAACAATTACTGTTGGAGCGTAGATGCATGGTTTAATAGAAAAGGCCAAAGGTTTCAATTCATGTTTCAAAATTTAGACCCAAACAACAGAATAATACGATTGTAATACTAATGTTTTACCCTGAAGAGAAGAATTACCAGCAATTTCTAACAAATAACAGTGGTGACATAGTGGTACTGATAAGGTGCCATAGTATTGCAATGAATTGCCACTGTGTAAACAAAATTACCATTCTACCGATGGGTACTGTCACTGCTACTATTGCCTACAGTATCTTAGTCCGGTAATACAATCCTTTAAGAAAGATATAGATAAATGAATATCTCTTTAAAACTATTGAGATGCATTCGAAACAATTTTTCAATGCACAGTATATATTACAGCACAGGGATGCCTTCCTATGAAATCTCGATTAAGCAGTCAACAATGTTCTTTCCCAGCAGTGATGGCTTAATCCTGGCTTGATTAAAAATGTAATTAAATATCAGAGCCAGCATCATTAACATTACCATTAAACATTCCACAGACTGTCAGTCTCATCGTTGTCTGCTGCTGGTTGCTTAAAACATCATATCACGGTTATTGCTGTCACTTTCTGAATGAGATAACTACAGATACAAATCTAAAAAATATCTTTCATCCACTTCTGCATCTGAAGTGGATACTTGAATGTTTATGTCTGTGTGTGTGTGTGTGTGTCTATATATATATATATATATATATATATATATATATATATATATATATATATATATATATATATATATAACATTTACTGCACTCAGTTAGAGGCCTTTCTTTTTCTTGATTTACTTACATTTTCTTTACTATTTCATGATATATGCATCCTGTGATGGGGTGCCAGCCTGCCTCTATAATTTGTGTTAGTTTTTACTGTTTTCATTATGATTCTTGTTGATTTTAGATTGGCATGGAGGGGGTTAACTTCCTCCCTGCCAAATACATGTGAGAATGTGGCTGGAGCCTTAATGGGCTAATTGTTAATTATTGATTAATTGGGCTCCAGCCACAGACTGTAAAAGCCAGGTGGGACCTTTGTCTGTGGAGTGGTTTGGAAAGATAGTGAGTGTTGCTTGTAAAAGTGTGTATATAGAAATATAAATCCTTTAATTGACCAGAACACAGAAATAAAAAGGCAAGAGGGCAGGATGAGTCATAAACTCAGGGGAGTACAGGTTTGTATCCTGTCTGGGTGAAGTTGCCGTTGGCCTTTCTCCTGTGGGGGCCAGTAGCTTGCCATAATCCTCTAGAGCTACTGCATGTAGAGGCAAATGACATGGCCATGGAACAGAAGGACAACCATTGACCTTTAGTTCTTTGGATCTGTTGTGGGATTGCTGCTGTGAGGGAACATAATTGCAGGAGAAAACAGGGGCAAAATAACTGGGCACAAAAAAGTATAAAAAAGTTAAGATACTGTGGCACTATTTTTATAGTGTATATTGTAATAATACTAAGACTGTAATAGAAATCATCATTTATCCATGGCTAATTTATTCCCAGTGTCTTCACCAGTAGCCAGTTAGTCAAGTCTATCCTATACAAATAAACTCCATACTTCTTCAACCCTAAAGGACATCCTTAAAAATGTGTTTTTGTATTTAGACAAATGTACCATATATGAATACATCTAATCACACTTTTTTTTTAAGCCCCAATTATTTAGGAACTAACACATACACAATTCCATGTGGGATTCCAATGCATTAGAGATTTAATTCACAATGCACTCCACAGTTATTTCAATATTAAACTCCTCCTCAACATAAATTCATCATGAACAGGTATTTACTTTAAAATAAACCTCAATTGAGTAATGTCGTTCTTGTCCTATAGCAGTAAACAAGTAATTGTTGGCTGGATCTTTCAGACAGGCAGTGGTACAACTATTGTTTTTTTTTTTTTTTTACCAGAGCATATTCCCTAGACAAATCGTGGGAGCTTAAATGTTGTCCAAATTTAAAATACTGCAGAAAACATGCTAATTTGTTAATGACTTCTTCACCACAAGCTAGATTTGCATGTTCCATTAGCTACACTATTGTATTTTCTAATTCTGAATAGCATTGGGACGTTTAATTGTGTGAAGGCAATTTAAACATGTTAATTGATGTTGTTGTGAATGGTTCAAAAAGTCTCTGTAAGTTAAGCTAAATTTTACAAAGCTAATGACTAAAAATCATACTGTAAACATCATACTCACTGTGACTACCCAAAGTTTAGAAAGAAGCACATGTTATATATATATATATATATATATATACACACACACACACACACACACACACACACACACACACACACACAGTGGCTTGCAAAAGTATTCAGACCCCTGACCAATTCTCTCATATTACTGAATTACAAATGGTACATTGAAATTTCGTTCTGTTTGATATTTTATTTTTAAACACTGAAACTCAGAATCAATTATTGTAAGGTGACATTGGTTTTATATGCGGAAATATTTTTAAGGAAAATAAAAAACTGAAATATCTTGCTTGCATAAGAATTCAACTCCTGTGCTGTGGAAGCTCCCAGTTTGCACCGATGAAAGAAATTGCCCTAACGAGGTCAAAATTACCTTACCATTGGCCTCCACCTGTGAACCATGAAAGTTGCTGTCACATTTTTACTGGATAAAAAACCCACTGTTGAAGGATCATTGGTAAGACTGTGAATGTGAAGGAAAATGAAGACCAAAGAGCATTCTACAGAAGTTAGAGATAAAGTAATAGAAATGCATAGATTAGGGAAAGGGTACAAAATAATATCCAAGTGTTTGGATATCCCAGTGAGCATAGTTGGATCAATAATCAGGAAGTGGAAGCTGCATCACACCACCCAGGCACTGCCAAGAAAAGGCTGTCCCTCAAAACTCAGCACTCAAACAAGAAGGAGACGTGTGAGAGAAGCCAGACAGAGGCCAACAATCACTTTGAAGGAGCTATAGAGTTCAGTGGCTGGGAGTGGAGTAATGGTGCACCAGTCAACCATATCAAGAGCTCTGCATAACACTGGCCTGTATGGGAGGGTGGCAAGAAAGAAGCCGTTACTCAAAAAGTACCATCTGAAAGCACGTCTGGAGTTTGCCAGAAAGCATGAGAGTGACCCAGCTGCGATGTGGGAAAAGGTTGAGACCAAGATGGAGCTTTTTGGCCAAAACTCAAAGCACTATGTGTGGCCTAAACCTAACACTGCCCATGCCTCAAAACACACCATCCCTACAGTGAAGTATGGTGGTGGCAGCATCACACTGTGGATATGCTTCTCATCAGCAGGGTCTGGGCATCTTGTTACAATTGAAGGAAGAATGGATGGAGCAAAATACAGGAAAATACTGCAAGAGAATCTGCTTCAGTCCACTAAAAAACTGAAGCTTGGGAGGAAATTTACCTTTCAGCAGGACAATGATCCCAAGCACAAGGCCAAAGCAACATTGGAATGGCTCAAGAACAAAAAGGTGAATGTCCTACAGTGGCCCAGTCAAAGTCCTGATCTCAGTCCCATTGAGAATCTGTGGCACTATTTGAAAATTGCGGTCCACAAGCGTTGTCCAACCAACCTGAACAACCTGGAGCAAATCTGCCAAGAAGAATGGGCCAAAATCACTCCGACACTGTGTGCAAAGCTGGTACATACTTACCCCAAAAGACTTAAAGCTGTTATTGCAGCGAAAGGTGGCTCTACCAAATATTAATGTGTGGGGGTTGAATACTTATGCAAGCAAGATATTTCAGTTTTTTATTTTTCTTAAAAATATTTCCCAACATAAAACCAATGTCAACTTACAATAATTGATTTTGAGTTTCAGTGTTTTAAAATAAAATATCGAACAGAACGAAATTTCAATGTACCATTTGTAATTCAGTAACATGAGAGAATTGGTCAGGGGTCTGAATTCTTTTGCAAGCCACTGTGTGTGTGTGTGTGTGTGTGTGTGTGTGTGTGTGTGTGTGTATATTATATATATATATCTATATATATATATATATATATTTTATATGTCTTATATAGAATATAGGATCCAACTAGCCTAGGTTAAAGAAACCTCTGTTTGTAAACTGTGCTTTCGGGTATTCTTACACTTCAATGGTCAATTCATCTGGTGAGTAAAACTGTCCCCACTTTTTCAATTGTTTCTTTGCTGTCACTAACCAACTATCGGCTCACCCTATTGACTGACTGACCATATTCTGTGCCCCCAGCATGCTGAGGTTAAAGACTCTGCTGTGGTGGAGTGACCGAGGAACAGTCCAAGTCTTCCTAAAATAATAACACAGACAGACTGTCTACTTTTCTACCTAGATTCTTACAGGTTTTATCTTAGAATCTACAGTATTGTCATGGAGCTAGTTAAGATCCTTAGGCCTGGGCGGATGTAGAAAATATACAAAATAGGCACAGGCGTTCAGGCAGGTTCTTTGTCTAATTTAGTGGTGCAAATACCAACTGACTGTAATTATGGTTTTGAAGTGTGGCACTCTGGAAACATGGAAGTGAGCCAAGATTATGCCATGAGCATTAAAATAGCTCATGGTGTGGCCAGAATAATATACTTATGTGAGCAGATGGAAAGGGATAGGTACAAGACTTTTCATAACTGCCCTGCGGGAGATTACAGTTAAGTTTCGGCTAAGGGTACTATATTCTAGCTAGATGAGGGCCCCTCTGAGACAAAAAGATTGTAATTGTGAAAGATGTCAGACTAGAAAGGGCACAGTTAAATAGGGAGATTGTACAGTCTGCTTTCCTAGATGGTACCATGCTTATGCTAGAATTAACTCAGGAGAACCAATCTATATTCATGACAGAAAATAAATAGTGAGGGTAACTTGTCTTAAGAGCAAAACTCACGGAGAATGGGTAGCAGATGAAAGCCTAGAATGTGTAAAATGTAGGAAGGACACAGAGGAAGTTTTATTAAATTACAAGGGGTCACCTAGAACTGGTTCGGCCTACCTTTGATGCTGAATACTGGACGCCCAGGCCAGTTCTGCTACCTGCCTTGGAAAAGACGGGATCCGAAGCAAGGCTCTACCCCTTACTGAATGAATCCCAGTCAGAGAAGACAGAAAAAGACAGGGTCCAGCTGGACTCAGAAGAATAACCACACATTGAACTTTTTATAAACTAAAAAGGGACCTGCATGCTTTCCAATTTTTTTTTTTTTTTTTTTTTTCTGGGAACAACAACAACATATTGAGCTTTTTGTAAACTGATAAAATGAGATTATGAGATTACTATCTAGCGAACTTTCTGTTAACTGAAAATTCATGGTGTTGTTTGTAGGGATGGGTCGGTATCTCGGTTTTTCGATTTACCGCGGTTTAGGTACATTACGGTATTAACACCGTCTCTTTTATTCTAAACCGCAATTATCGTTATTCGGTTATACACAGGTTAACGCATTCTTTCAACTGCAAACACGCTTCTTCTAAATCAAACGATGGTACTTGCAGCGGATAATGGTTTAACGACAGAGAATACGTTTCAATTGCTGCGTTCTTGCTTGCCGTGCTGGCTGCTGTCTTTCTGACGTCACACTCAGCTTTTAGGGAAACGCCTCCTCCAAACCTTGCAGTTTAGCTCGCGTTTTCAACGTGCATTGTTTGTCAGGTTTGTCAACAGTCAGTTTAATGTAATAGATAAACATTAACTTTATTGAAAAATTATACTTCACTTTTCACGAATTTAGTACATTGTTGTTTTTTTTTTAAATATTTGATTGATTTATGTAATGTAGCGTTGACAAGGCTGAAAAAAAAAAATTAAAAACGAAATAAATGAAATAAATAAAATATATAAATATAGAATGAAATAAATAGAAATTGAAATATATTTATTTCGTGATTTATTTACGTATTTAGTTTTTTTTTTCGTTTTCATTTCTTTATTTCATCTTAATTTTGGCACAATCTTTGTCTTTTTGTCATAATTTTGGCACAATCTTTTCGAGCTAGCATGAATCGTTCTCTATGTAAAGCATTACAGTCAGTTGGGGAGAGTTCTTGTAAATTACGATTCTCAAACCAATTCCTGGCACTGCCCTTGTGCAAAGCCACACATGTCTTGTCCACGCAAGTGTGCTGCTAAATGTTACCTTTTCCAAACCCCAAAACAACTCTTCAGAACTCTGAAAAGTACAGAATTGCCTACCGCAGAAGAATTGGAAATGGGTCATGTGCATTCTTGCAGTGGAGTTATTTTATTTTTCTAGCAAGACATGCCTTCCATACGAAAGTGGTGGTGTTTGCTGTTGTGGAAAACTTCAGTCTCGGGAGGTAAGGCTTTCGTTCCATGGGGTACTTTGAGAACCTCGATCTGTATCTCAATTGTAATTACCTGGTCTTGAGACTTTGGATCAACAAATGTGTCCTTAAAAAAAAAAAAAAGTGGATAACATCTCCCATACAGTATGATTATTGCAGTACTTTACAATTTTTTTTTCAAACATGATTTATTTTAGTCTTGAATTTTTTTTTTTTTTTTTTTTTGCAGGTCATGTAGTAAAAACAGTGTTAGGTTTGTATATGTAATTGTATACATTTTTTTTCTCCAGTGTATAATGGCAAAGTTAATGGAAAAAGTATACGCAGGCTTATGCTAATGAAATGGTGCTAGGGGTGGCAGAGTAGATTGTACATGTTACCAAAGAAAACCAGACCTCCATGCTGGACACTTCCCATGTGGAGAGACAGTCAGGTATATTTTTTTGCCTGATGTCCATAAAAAGAAATGCACAGTTAAGCCATGCATTGCAGAAAATATAAAATGTGTCTTGTATATTATTTTTGTCAGTGGAACATATGAATCTAGTATCTGGAGTAAGATTGTGAAGTGTTAGACTTAAATCTAAAAAAATATTCTTTTTTCTATACTTTTTTTTTTTTTTTTTTAGAAAAATAAATCCAGGCCAGTACCACAAAAGGTGAGTGTGTACAGTCTAAGACTCCTAAATTTTTAAAATTTCATGTAAAACAGTCAATTTAACCAAAACTGTAGCATTGCTGTTCACTTTTTTTTTTTTTTTTTTTTTTTTAATAGGATCATCTCCCAAATCAAGGGCAGTGTTTGCTGCAAGGCTTGTATCTGTTACAGGTACACGGTTGACATTATAAAGTTAGTTTCCTATTGAAAGCCATAACATAATTCACAATGTAAAATAACTAAAATGGTACATTGATAATGGCATTTAATCACTTTTAAAATTCTTTCAGAAGTAAGCTTTTAAGTTTAAAAAAAAAAAGTGTAAAATTGTTTGTTTTGACAGCATCCGGAAAAAATTCTAGAAAAAATATTAACGGAGATGGTTCTGGAGGAGGGTGATCCTGCATATTTGAATAGGTCCTTAATATGTGAAAGATTCAGAGCTGTGTAGGGACACAGCGGTTTAGAAGACTGCATGACTTGACAGTAAGATTAGATTGATAATACTTCTCAATACTTCCATTGAGTGAAAATATATTCACGTTAAGTAGAATGTTTTATGCTGCTTTAATTTAGCCATAGGAACAGAGCAAGTCAGGTGGGCTGCATGGTCTATTCATGAATGTCTTGTGTTATTATGATGCCCCTGATCAACTGTCTGTTCCTTTACAAGTTGTTTAACAGTGAAAATCAACTATGTATTAGCGAGTTTAAGCGAGACTTGTTTTGGGTCTTACAGAAGTACCTAGGGAAGTACCACAGTTTAAGTAATGGCTATGTGTTGGTAATTATTAATGAACACATATTTATTGATGCCTGATTCTTGCCTAACATGAACAATTTAATATGTATATATTTCCTACTTACAGGCATTTCAGATTGAACAGATTTGAGAAAAAAAAAAAAAAAAAGCTATGTATTACAAGGAGTTTCCAAGTGCCTGCATTGCAGCACCGCATTTAAAGACACTCCACCACGTTACATAGTGTCACCAGGCTTGGCCGTAGTTCGGGTTCGTGCCCTTTTAAAAACATGACCCAGAGAGGAAAACTTGAATTTTCAGCGCTTACGCACACTTTTATTACAACAGAAAATAAACAAACAAAAACCTAGCTCTCACGAGCACTGACTACATACATGTAGGCCCCTGTCTAACTTGCAGGACAGCTAAGCTGTTTACCTGACATGTAATGCAATACAACACACTTTACACACAAAAATACATAGTTTTTTTTCACAATACCTTTTACAACCGTCACTCGGATTCCTTCACACAACAGCCTAGAGCAAACTGGCTGCGCTCCTTTTAAACGCTGCACCTGGCTCTAATTATCAGTAACAGCCAGGTGCAGGTGATAATTAAAAAAACAATTAAATTAAACTATTAGCTTGGCAAGGAGGCTTTTTAACCCCATCTCTGCCATAAAACAAACATTCTTAGGATTGCAGGCCCCCTGTCCTGCTACATCGGTTACAGTAGGTAGTGGTAAAAGAGGAATCCTCCGGGGCTTCTATAGTGACCAGTCTTTCATTGGGTACTGCTCACAGGACTATGGCATGCAGTATGAAGATACAGGACAGAGCCAGGATGACTCCCCAACAGACCTGAAAATAAAGACAAATAGTTTAAATGGTTTAACTTGAAACCATGAGTAAATACTACATCCAAACTGCATTATATATTTGTAATAGTTCTTTGTTTGCAATTTTGATCTCCTTATTTGTTTTCGTAGTACTTTTGACAGGAAAGCAGGACTTCAATCAAAGCATAAATAAGTGCTTTGAAATAATAATAATAAAAAAATCAAAATCAAAATCAAAATCAAAAAAACCTTCACACAACTGTGAATGAATGACTGTGTTATCATCTACTTTGTCAGGGCTGCATAACTCTGGGGCAAGAAGGTTTTCATTTTTTGATCTCCCTGAGGCCTTCATTACCTGATTTGAATTAATTTACTTAATTGGACAAGCTTAACCCTTTTATTTGCTGTTAAGCAGCTGGAGATTTACAGACATCTACAAAAACCTGCTGGACTGACTGTGACTCTAGAGGAGCAGAATTGTGCACCATTAAATGTATATATTATACTTGATGTCGGATTTTGACAATTTATGTGTGCAGTAAATGAAACACGTTCAGTCCAAATGTTTATTAATCTGAGAACATGTGGATGTCAACAAATGCATTATTACAAATATTAACCATCCATCCAACTTCAATAACCACTTCATCCAATACAGGGTCATGGTGAGCTGGAGCTTAACACGGCAGACATGGTGCAAGGCAGGACTACACCCAGGATGGGACACCAGTCCATCACTGGGCAACTCTCACACAAGCATGCACACAGAGGGCAATTTAGGGTGACCAACACGAACACGGCGAACACAGTTTGGTTTTTACTGGAGCAATCTAGGTGAAGTACCTTGCTCAAGGGTACAGCAGCAGTGTCCCCCACCTGGGCTTGAATATAAGGAGTTGAGCCCTAACCACTACTCTACACTACTACCCTGCTACCCAATGTATATGTTGTGTATGTAATCAGAAAAGCTTCCAATTTTAATAGGAACAGATAAAATCCACCCTTTCTACTAATTCATTTCTATACCAACAAACATTACAGATGTGTTCAGTGATTATACTCTTTAATACGAGCCCGTAGTTGGATTTTTATTTGCATCACAGCTTGTTATTTAGGGGTTGGGGTTAAGGTTAGGGTTGGTTTGTCTTCAATTCCACTTTTAGCCACCAACTGTACCTATAGGCAACCACTTTCACTTCAATACAACTGCACTTTTCTAAAAGAGACCCATTTAATCACCATCTGTGACTACATGATAAACTGCTGGACTGTGTGTGTTTCACATATGGACTTAAATTGCTAAAGATAATTTTTAGCTGATGCTTTTATTCAGTGACTTGTGTTTGTACTCATAGAGGTGGGTATTTTACTTGAGCAATCTGTAAAGTACCTGGCTCAAGGGTACAGCAGCAGTGCCCCACCTGGGTTTGAACCCTCAACCCTCCTGTCAAGAGTCCAGATCCCCTAAACACTAATCCACATGCTGGTATAGCTATGTGAACCTGTGCAGGGGTGAATATATCCTATATCTAATTCACTTTGTGCATGCTGCAAATTGTAGGAATATATATATATATATATATATATATATATATATATATATATATATATATATATATATATATATATATATATATATATATATTCCCAACAATGCTTGCATATTGTCTTTTTTTTAACATACATTACATACCGCAAATAGTTAACGATTGCTGCTTTTGTTATATTATATGGAAACGTAAGTGCTTTAACTAATACTGCCTTTCTAAATGTAATGCTGATTAAATGGTTTATTTAGAACGCAATGACGATGTATTCATTATTTGAAAAACATAAGTAAAATTGGCATATTACATGTCTGAGCCTTTCTTAACAATACAAACATTCCGACATTGACAATACAGAAAAAAGTAGACTCTGTAAACAAAAGCACCACGACCAGGCATAGTAGATTCACTTATTGTCCCACCCTTGAAGAATGATTGACGCTAGCTCGAAATACTTCCTGTTTCTTTTGTTTATTTATTTTTTCACATTCTGAAAGCTTTGTAGATAAATGGCACCTCAGTTTTGCAGGTTTAAGAATTTTGTTTGACAAAACCTCCTAACAAATAATGCACTGTGGCTTGGGTCATTCTCGGATCCAGTAAATGTAAATTCGTGCTGGTCTCCGCAACCGATACCTCATGTAGCAAATTAATTAATCTGTCCGTTTCTGATGCAATTTATTGCACTTAGTGATCGCCAACTTCGTTTGATGTGTATATATAAAATAAAAAACACCGGAATACAAAGACAGATGGGTAGGAAGCAATTTGAAAAATTAAAAAATTATTGGTGAAGGTACATGATGTTGCATACCACTTCTGGTGGACTGTGATGTATAAATTAAACTGGATCGGTGGCACACAGTCGATAGGATTTATAGCATTTTGGTTAAATATGACGCCGTCAAGAACAGACTGTACAGATTATTTCCAGAAGTAGTGTTAATAGAATTTTCTTTTGGCATATAGTCTTGTGAGATACTAAACCTGGCTCAATAAACACATATAACAACATTGAGCTGAAATCGAGCATTCGCACTACGGTATAATTCACAAGTCAAACTACAAATATAGCCTTTTTTTCACATTAACTAATGTAACTACTGTATGTGCAGCTAGCCTGTCCAAAAATGTATTGAAATAATGGTATACTGTATTCCTATGCACCTGGCAAGACTAGCACATATATTGTTGAAAATGAAACGTACTAACACTGGTTTTAATGTTTTTTTTTTTTTTTTTTTTTTTAGTTATTCACACCGAGTTAGGAATATTTAATGCATTGCAGTGCTTTTATGCTGAGCGAATGCTGGCTAAAAAAAGTTCATAATTTTGACAAGACAAATGTGCCTTCATAATGTTTCAGTTATTTAGTTAGTATTTGTTTTACATTAGAAAGCTGTTTCTGTTACTGGCGGCTTTGAAGGTGATGCTTGGTATTGCATCAAAGGGAGCTTGTAATGTATATTAATTTATACAGACAAAGGGGAAAAATACAGACTACATACATCTTATGATTATATATCATGTGGTTAAAGCTATTTGTTGTGTTGCTTTGTAATATTAGAACAACATGTGAATCTAGTACCTCAGACTAGATCAGTGGATTAATAAGAGTAAGAACCACAAGCAAAATCATAATTTTACACTCGCCATAAGTAGTGCATCATAAATTGTTTCAAATGATGTCTAATTTAATATTCAGTTAAGGGAATAATTAACAGGGACCTTTCCATTAGCTGGATTCCTCAAGAGAATCCCAGAGTTTATTTCAGTCTCCAGTGGTTTACAATGACTCAATTACATATTGTATTTAAGGCATATATTCAATATGTACAGTCCCAGCTGTGGCACTCAAGCCATGTTAGAATTAGATATACATATGTGCTGTACAGTAGCTAGAGTTAATTCTAATTGTCAAGAAAAAACAAATTGAGGTAAAGCTTTAAAATGTTCAAGCTGCCAAGGTTTGCTTAGGGGTAATAGTAGTTGTTATTTTAAAATTATTTTTGCGTTCCTGAAGATGTTGCAATGTTCGACAGGTCTGAGCAAAGCAGGACTCGGGAGACCAGGAGGGAATCCAAATATCACCAGTTTATTTTTAAGCAAACTGATAAAAACAACAAATCCTTGTTTGGGCCGGGGTTCACGTCAAAATAACAAAATCGCCTACTCCCTCACTTTACTGTCATCTCACTCTCCCTCACTCACTGCTGTCTTCCTTCCTCACACACACACTCACTCTTCAGACTTGCTTTTGGATTATTTCACTGCTTCACAGCTCAGGCCCTTTTCCCTCAGCCTCTCCCTGCCCCTTACAGTCTTACAGCAACCCTTCAAGTTCAAGTCTGTGCATAATCTCCCACCGCAGAGGCTTGCTCCCCCTGTATGGTGTCCCAGCTTACTTACCTTCCTTAACATTAACATTTTTTTTTCTACTGTGCTTGAGGTCCCCAACCAGGATCATTTAATCTCAACCAGAGCTAGTTGCTACTTGGAGGCATTGGTGGCAAACTGTTGGTCATGCTGTGCTTGTCTTCCAATGCTAAGGCCAAACATTGCAGCACCTGGTCATGACGCCAAGTAAACCGTCCTTGGCTAAAACCATCCTATCAAAATATGTCTTAATGTTCATTAACCAATGAACACAAAGGACACCATAGATCCTCTCCAACCCATATATTAAGATTCTGTGTTAAGAACATAAGAAAGTTTACAAACGAGAGGAAGCCATTCGGCCCATCTTGCTCGTTTGGTTGTTAGTAGCTTATTGATCCCAAAATCTCATCAAGCAGCTTCTTGAAGGATCCCAGGGTGTCAGCTTCAACAACATTACTGGGGAGTTGATTCCAGACCCTCACAATTCTCTGTGTAAAAAAGTGCCTCCTATTTTCTGTTCTGAATGCCCCTTTGTCTAATCTCCATTTGTGACACCTGGTCCTTGTTTCTTTTTTCAGGCTGAAAAAGTCCCTTGGGTCGACACTGTCAATACCTTTTAGAATTTTGAATGCTTGAATTAGGTCGCCACGTAGTCTTCTTTTTTCAAGACTGAACAGATTTAATTCTTTTAACCTGTCTGCATATGACATGCCTTTTAAGCCCGGAATAATTCTGGTCGCTCTTCTTTGCACTCTTTCTAGAGCAGCAATATCTTTTTTATAGCGAGGTGACCAGAACTGCACACAGTATTCAACATGAAGTCTTACTAGTGCATTGTACAGTTTTAACATTACTTCTCTTGATTTAAATTCGACACTTTTCACAATGTATCCGAGCATCTTGTTAGCCTAGGTCTTTTTCATAGATTCCTTCTCCAATTTCAGTATCTCCCATATGAATTTTATAATGTACATTTTTATTTCTTGCATGCAGTACCTTACACTTTCTCTGTTAAATGTAATTTGCCATGTGTCTGCCCAGTTCTGAATCTTGTCTAGATCATTTTCAATGACCTTTGCTGCTACAACAGTGTTTGCCACTCATCCTACTTTTGTGTCATCTGCAAATTTAACACGTTTGCTTACTATACCAGAATCTAAATCATTAATGTAGATTAGGAATAGCAGAGAACCTAATATTGATCCCTGTGGTACACCACTGGTTACCACACTCCATTCTGAGGTTTTTCCTCTAATCAGTACTTTCTGTTTTCTACATGTTAACCACTCCCTAATCCATGTACATGTGTTTCCTTAAATCCCAACTGCGTTCAGTTTGAGAATTAATCTTTTGAGCGGGACTTTGTCAAAAGCTTTCTGGAAATCTAAATAAACCATGTCATATGCTTTGCAATTATCCATTATCGATGCTGCATCCTCAAAAAAATCAAGCAAGTTAGTTAGACACGATCTCCCTTTCCTAAAACCATGCTGACTGTCTCCCAGGACCCTGTTACCATATAGGTAATTTTCCATTTTGGATCTTATTATAGTTTCCATAAGTTTGCATATAATAGAAGTCAGGCTTACTGGTCTGTAGTTACCTGGTTCAGTTTTGTTTCCCTTTTTGTGGATCGGCATTACGTTTGCAATTTTCCAGTCTGTCGGTACAACCCCTGTGTCAAGAGCCTGCTGCATGATCTTGGTTAGCGGTTTGTAAATTACTTCTTTCATTTCTTTGAGTACTACTGGGAGGATCTCATCCGGCCCAGGGGATTTGTTTATTTTAAGAGCTCCTAGTCCCTTTAACACTTCTGCCTCAGTTATGCTAAAGTTATTTAAAACTGGATAGGAACTGGATGACATGTGGGGCATGTTGTCAGTATCTTCCTTTGTAAAAACTTGTGAAAAGTAATCATTTAATATATTTGCTATTTTTTTCTCTTAAACATTTAATCACCTCTTTGAATGTTCTCTTGCTGTTGTAATATTGGAATAACATTTTGGAATTGGTTTTAGCTCCCTTAGCAATGTTCATTTCTATTTCTCTCTTGGCCTTTCTAACTTCCTTTTTGACTTTCATTTGCAGTTCTGTGTACTCTTTCTGTGTACTTTCTTTTTGGTCCTTTTTTAATGCTCTGTAAAGTGCCTTTTTTCGCTGAATATTTTTTTTAATTGATCTATTAAACCATTTTGGCAGTTTATTTACATTTAGATTTGTCTACTTTAGGGATGTAATTGTTTTGCGCCTCTAGTACTACATTTTTGAAGAACAACCATCCTTCTTCTGTGGGTGTTTTCTCTATTTTACTCCAATCTACTTCTGTTAGTCTCTGTTTCATACCTTCATAGTTTGCTTTTCTAAAATTGTAAACCTTAGCTTTAGTCATTACTTTTGGGGTTTTAAAAAATACTTCAAATGAAACCATGTTGTGGTCTGAGTTTGCCAGTGGTTCTCTGACCTCTTTTTTAGTTATTCTGTCTTCGTTATTTGAAAAGACTAAATCAAGGCATGCCTCCCCTCTAGTCGGTGCCTTGACAAATTGTGTTAGGAAGCAGTCATTTGTCATTTCCACCATTTCTATTTCATCCTTCATGCTACCCACCGGGTTTTCCCATTTTATTTGGGGGAAGTTGAAATCCCCCATTAGTATGGCTTCTCCTTTGCTACACGCATTTCTAGTGTCATTGTATAACAGATTATTGTGCTCACCGTCTGAATCTGGCGGTCTATAGCATGCTCCTATTATTATGCCCTTTGAATTTTTGTCCGTTATTCTGACCCATATTGATTCGGTTTTATTTTCTTTGTCCAGGTTTAACACCTGGGCTTCAAGACTGTTTCTTATGTGTAGCGCCACCCCTCCTCCTCTTCTGTTCTGCCTGTCTTTCCTATACAGTGTATACCCACAAATATTATATTCATCCCCATCACTCTCAGACAACCACGTTTCTGTAACACCTATCACATCATAGTTACCTGTTAGTGCAGTAGCTTCAAGTTCTAGAATTTTGTTTCTGATACTTCTAGCATTTAGATAAATACATTTAATGGTTGTCTTACCTGAGTTGTTGTTCTTGTTTTGATGCGGTCTCCCTTCTGTTTTTTGTTGATTTCTCCCCCCTTCCTTTCTAGTTTGATGGGAGAACATCATATGGGAGAACATCATATGTTGACCTGATGAGTAAACTGATCTAGCTCTGTTCCATTATCCATAGATATCGCCAGCCGATCTCTACACTTTCCCATCTCGTCTATTCTTCCTGCTTGGCCTGGGAAACTGCCTTTACGCACTTCATCCTCTCCTCCTGCTTTTGCACGTCGTTGACTACCAGCTTCCTCTGTTGAGCTGGGGCTGCTTTGTGCCATGTAGGAGGAACTGAACTGAGACCAAGGCCTCCTCTTCCATGCTGTACTTGCCCCATGATATGACTGACATGAAGAGCAGCTTTTGAATCTTCCACAGCTTTCTTTGCCACCCACTTTTTTCCAGTTTTCAACACAGGTGCATACCATCTCCCAGGACTTTTCACAGGCTTCTCAGACACTGTTGGTACTGCTTCATCGTTAATTTAGAATCTTTTATCAACTACATTACTTTTAATTATAGACATGCTCCTTGATTGCCCATTCATTGTTATTGATTAGTTTGCTCAATAACCGATTAGTACAGGCTACTATTGTAGTTATGATTGTCATATCATCCATGCATGCTGTAATTGGTGGCAGCTCTAATAGCAGCTTAACCTCAGTAAATGCCATTGTACCCTAGAAGATATGATCAAGAAATACACGTAGAACATTTGATGCCTGTGCAGATGGATCCAGATATGAAGCAGGTTTTGTAAAACAGAGAGTGACTGCAGAATATGACAAACAGTATAAATAAAAACAGAAAGTTCCCAAATAGTTATGAATTTTAAACCACACTACTTACAAATAAAATAGGAAATAAATGTGAATTTGTATATGTATATCTTCTAATGGGTCTGATTTACAAAGCTATAAAAATTGATATTCATGAAACATTTATCGACTGTTGTTAAGGAGTGCAACATCAATCTATATACTGTACAGTTCGTGTTGTACATATTGATATCTAATTCACTATTTACAGTATAAATTCTTGAGTGTGGACTTTCTTCATTTTACAATTCTCACTTGTTCAGCTTTCCCTGTTTTTAAACAGACTCCTCTGCTCATACTGCTGCTATAGAAGACTCCAGTCAATCACAAAGCCAGCTCCCTGGAGACACTCAACAAAATTCCAACATTAACTGTATAACCTAAAACTTTCCCACAACCATGTTTATGGCACAGTGTACCCTTCTGGTCACTGTCTGCATAATCAGAAATTAGCCTTTTAGTTTGTTTACATCTCCCAATGGTTTCTCCCAAAGACACTCTCCTCCATCCTTAAAAGCTCCTTGCCACTCTTTAACTCTATGATCTAAACTGCATTTTCACAGAAAACTTTCTAAGTACATTTGAAATGTCAGCTCTTAATGGCACATTACTTTATTTATGTCTGCCACTGAAAGAGTTAATGTGAGATTCAGTTAGTGAACATTATCACCATTCCTGTTTACTTAATGAGATAGCTAAATGTATAAGGTTACTTATTAACGAGCAAGCTTGTAGTGGCATGTTTACAGCTATGGTAATGTTTGTTTAATATTTGGTGGTTGTTCTGCAAGAAATTCACTATGATCTTATGGAATCGTACTGTAAGTACCTGATACACGTTTTTCAAATATGGTCTGAATAATGTAGCAGTACTTTGCAAAGCTATAAGTTTCAGGCCTAGATTTGTTTACCCTTTTTATAAGTCCGGAAGAAAATATACAAACGAGAAGAGGCCATTTATACCATCAATGCTCTCCCAGTTCCTAGTAGCTGTTGGATCTCAAAACTTTGTCAAGTTGGGTCCTAAAGGATCCTAATGATTTAACATCAATAGCACGGTTGGGTAACACACTTCATACCCTCAACATGCCTCTATGTGTAAAGAAGTGTGTTATACCAACTGTCCTAATTCTATCCCTGTTCAATTTCTCAAGTCCGAGTATCCGTGCTGCTCTGGTTTCATTTATATTTTCTGATAACTTCAATATTCACTTTGTCTACATGTGGCACCATATAACAAATGCTGAACCCCATGCACAATCCCTGGTTGACAATGTAGTAGGTTATATTATATGAAAGTGATATCGATTCTCGAGAGAGTGGATCTTTCATGTACGATGAACCAAAGTTGCCAGACAAGCCCTGTAATGTTAAAGCCGCAGTGACATCCCTTGTGTAAACATGGTATGTCAGATTTTTTTTATTTTATAGCACTTCAGAGAGGTCAGAACAATCATCGTATGAAAGCAGTAAAAGCTTCTTCAGAGAATGCCTTGCCATTGTGAATGACCTCTTCCCAAGAGAGCCTTCCCTCTGGGGGCCACCAAGTAGTAATGCTTTCCATTCCTGCCAAATCCGCATCCTGCCTCTCGCTGATTGACAGATAACGTTCCCATCAATTACGAGTTGTGATAATGGTTTTGTGAAGTAGATTCTTGTCCATTAGGGGCTCAGTTGAGGTCACCAGAACTCCAGAACAGGCCTCATAATGACCCTTTAATGGAAGTGGCTTTCACTCCCTGTTGAATCGGCTTATTATTAACCTCCATTCAGCGGTGACAGGTTTTTAAATCCCATTGCTAAGCTGCTGAGCTATATTTCTTCTGTAGCTTGAATGGTGTTTCTTTAGCATCTTACAGTTTCTTAACAGCTCTATACTTCAAAACTAAAATCTGCCAAAACTACACAATACAATTTCAGACTCTAGAGCTCCTTTCATGAATAAGCACTGGACATAAATCAAGTAAAACATACTAAACAAATATGTTTGGCTTCTCAGAATTAAGTTTTTTTTTTTTTTTTTTTTGCTGGAATAGTTAGTAAGCATTGCAAATAATTATATTAGCAGAAACAACAACGTATAATCACACATAACCCACAAAATAGGATATTATATAGATAGGAAATTAAATATTAGAAAAATAATGTAGATCATTTAGGCAATATTGAGGAGGCATTACCAAGCAACAAATTGGGTCTGAAGTTATGGTTGACAGTTTTCTATTTGTACAAAACATCAGTGTCAAAGCCTGTGATGTAATCAGATATATGTATCTATAACAGAGATCCCCATCTATAAAAAGGGATTAGGTGATGACAAGCACCTTGTTATAATTGCATTTAATATCAGCAGTCCAGAGTTAACAGGGTTTAATCCTGCTCTGGGACCCTACTCCAGTGCACGCTAGCTGTCTTCCTAAGCTGGTTCCTTTCTAAATGGATACCTACCTCAGTTAAATCAAATGGATTTCAGGTAGTCAAGCTTGACATTGGTTATGTCACGCCCTTGTGATCACAAAGAGAAGTGCCTCAAGCTCTGTCTATTCTGTGAACCTGCACACGCTAGCTGAATTACATTGAAGGAGCAGTCCCTAAGGTTTTAAAATCCATTAGCCAACCCATATTAGATTCAGTACCATTTTTCATGCTGCCCTTATCATTATATCATTATGGGCTACAGTATAGTGCTTCCCTCTCCTCCATGTTGAGTCCCCCTTGTTTTATTTACTGGAAAGAAAAAGTACTTTGTTAGTCATGCTGTTCTATCCTGTTTATTATTTAGTGCTGTACAGTGTTGTTCCTACAGAGATGTTAAAAAGGAAAAGCTGCACTAAATAACATTAAGGGTTAGTGAGAAAGCTAATGCTCTGAAGGCTGTTTAAAGCTGTTCTCAGTCATTTGTATTATTCATGTTTCTTGTTATTTGTTACATGTTCTCATGATTTGTTCTCTGCATCAGTAAGTTAACTGGCAGCTGAGCTATATAGTGCTTAGATCTCATTATAATTAGATACTGGATTTTACTTAGCAGCGAAAATATATTTAAAAGCAATTTAATGTAATTCATACAAAATATTGCCATCTGTTTTTTTGTTTTTACCCAAAGTACTTTTTTAGAACTAGGCGAGAATTGGGGTTCTCTCTCTTTCTGTTCTATGATGTGTGTTCTAGATTTTTAAGCCTCACTGAGAGGTATACCTGCCTGTAGCAAGGCAGAAGAGCCCTGCATGTAAAGATGGAGCCCTACTAAAAATGTATTATTATTTAAATGTATTGTTATTATTTAAATGTGTTATTGTGGAATTATTTAAGAACCGGTAATGTTATTGTTATATTTTAATGAGGTTTGACAGGAGCGATGTTTGCGGCTCCTCTCTGCCAGACTATATTTTGTGAGAGTGCGTTTTTGGCAGCTAAATAACACTGTGTAATAAAATTTTTTTTTTTTTGGTTCCTGGTTAGGAAGTGTTATTTCCTAACTGCTTATGCCTCAAAAGTATAGAACATGGCTATTATTCCCCACAACCTTTGCTTTTGTGACCAGGACAGTGATATTTTGAAATTTACCTATTTCCAATGAGAAAACGGGCGAATTTGTGTCTTTTCGTTCACATAAAGTCAGAAAAAAACAACATATGAATCCAAATTAACATGTATTTATACTAAACTAATACAAAAATGACTACAAAAGATTTAGAAGTGAGTAGTTTTTCGAGATTTATGATTATACTGTAAATCGCTTTCACGAATCAGCCCCCAAATGTAGTCTCCCATCATGTTCTCGTTATACTGTCCTTGGTAGCGGCGTTCAAAGTATATCCTGGTGGAAGCGCTTGCCTTGCTCCTCCCAGTACGCTCCCATGTTCTCCTTGAATTTATCAAGATGCGCATCAAGGATATGGACTTTGAGGGACATCCTACAGCCCATTGTGCTGTAGTTCTTCACCAGAGTCTCAACCAGCTCCACATAGTTTTCGGCCTTGTGATTGCCCAGGAAGCCCCGAACCACTGCGACAAAGCTGTTCCAAGCTGCTTTCTCCTTACTAGTGAGCTTCTTGGGAAATTCATTACACTCCAGGATCTTCTTTATCTGTGGTCCGACGAAGATACCGGCTTTGACCTTTGCCTCAGACAGTTTAGGGAAGAAGTCTTGAAGGTACTTGAAGGCTGCCGACTCCTTATCTAGAGCTCTGACAAATTGTTTCATAAGGTCCAATTTGATGTGCAGTGGTGGCATCAGCACCTTCCGGGGGTCCACCAGTGGCTCCCACTTGACGTTGTTCCTCCCCACAGAGAACTCGGTCCGCTGTGGCCAGTCCCGCCTGTGGTAGTGCGCCTTGGTGTCCCTGCTGTCCCAAAGGCAAAGATAGCAGGGAAACTTGGTAAAACCGCCTTGGAGACCCATCAGGAATGCCACCATTCTGAAGTCTCCTATGACCTCCCAGCCGTACTCATCATACTTCAAGGCGTCCAGCAAGGTCGTGATGCTGTTGTAATCCTCTTTGAGGTGCACCGAGTGAGCCAGGGGAAGAGACGGGTACTTGTTACCATTATGGAGCAGCACGGCTTTGAGGCTCCTGGATGAGCTGTCAATGAAGAGGCGCCACTCATTCTGGTTACAGGCGATTCCGATTGCCTCGAACAGACTGGTCACATTGTGGCAGAAGCAGAGCCCATCTTGACGGGTGAAGAAGCTTTCATCCAACAAGTTCCACTGCTTGAGCCTAGACGTCAAAAGCTCGGCATTGGACTTGGTGAGACCAAGATCTCTAATCAAGTCGTTGAGGTCTTTTTGGTTGGGGTAGTATGGGTTTCTCTCCTCAGCTCCACCTCTGAAATTGTCATCTGGATCTACAACGTCTTCCTCGCTCTCTGACTTGCTGCTCTCTTCTAAAGACGGCTGCTCTCTCTCCGGAGGAGTGGGTACAGGGAGCTTTACTCAGACTTCTGCATGTGTCCCACCGGAAACCCTATGCATGAAGGTCACACCTGAGCGCTACGTGATAGCAGTGTGCATCGTCCACGTGTGCCGGTCAGGAGTCCCGCCAAATTCTTGGGATAGCGAACTTCATGGCTCTCTTTTCCCCTCTGTACCATCCTACAAAAATACATTTATTTCACCCATGACTAATGTGTAAGAGATTCTCGCAACATTTTTCATATATGATATATTTTTTCAATAACATTGAAAATTGTAAAACATTTTAAAATTAAAAACTTTTACAATTTTAAAAAATTAACAAATTTTATAACATAAAATTCCGAGCAACAATTGTCCATCTTACCTTCCAGAGTTTTTTTGCAGTGCTCGCAGGTGAAATGAGGTGCCCAGGGTTTGTCTTGATCCCTGACAGGCATGCCGAAATATGCCTTGTAGGCCTCACACCTCTTAGCAGATGCTTCCACGGAGTACTTTTTCGCTCTTGTCTTGATAAATTAAATACAGTAAATACAGTATAATTGTAAATCTTGAAAAACTACTCACTTCTAAATCTTTTGTAGTCATCTTTGTATTACTTTCGTATAAATACATGTTAATTTGGATTCATATGTTGTTTTTTTCTGACTTTATGTGAATGAAAAGACACACATTTGCCCATTTTCCCATTGGAAACAGTGATGTTTTGAAATATCACTGTCCTGGTCAAAAAAGCAAAGTCTGTGGGGAATAATAGCCATTTTCTATACTTTTGAGGCATAAGCAATTAGGAAATAACACTTACTACCCAGGAACAAAAATTGTGTTACATAGTGTAATTATTGACAAATTGACTGTCGACCATGCATATTAAAAGTCTCGTGCATAATGTGGCCATCTCCATATTGATTAATTTATTGCTAATTTGGAGATGGTCACATGTATAAATATCGGCAGCTTTGGCTGAACGGGTTGGGTGTACAGAGAGGAGGTACGTGAGCAAGGGAGACAGGAGAAAGAAATTAAAAATTACAAATTGAATTGCCACGCTTGGTACTTGTTTTGGGTGGAGGTATTGTGTTTATAATTTGTTTTTGTTTACACTTTTGTGGAAGTGTTTTTCATTTATTTTTCTTGAATAAATATGCGCAGTAGCACTTCAACCCGCAGTAATTGTGTGAGTTTCAACTTCCTGGTCTGGGGTCATCACTCACGAAGCTGTCTTGTCACACTGCCCAATAAAGCAATGTTTTGGGTTCAGCTATTTGATTTTCTGGTCAGTACTTAATATAAGTTAGAGTTTGAGAGGAATAGTGAAACTGGCTGCTTTGAACTAGGGACATTTTTATAGTTGATATTTTAGGGTATGTATGGACTGGAGGGGATTTCTGATGAGCAGCTCGATAACATATTTAAGTATTCTATACAAACTTCTACCAAAGACTGAACAGCACTGGCTGTAGCTTTCTACTCAGTCATTGGCTTCCCATTGGCTCAGTCACTTGCCTTTCTGACTTCCCAATGTATAAATTAAATATTATGAAATACATTTGTTAGGCAGTAAAGTTCAACTTTAAAATTGCCCATTTCCGAGTCTGAAATCCAAGCCAACGAACCATGTAAGGGCTGAGATAGCATTCTGAAATGTCAAGACATTTACCAGTAGAGCTAGTCAGCTTGCACATTCACAGCACTTTATAGGTCCTATTATTTAAATGTCATAAGGTAATATTACTAGTTTTTCTAAATCATGAAGTAATTGTGTAAAACAGCTAATTATGTGCATTTCAGACTTACCTGGTAATGCCTGAACAAACATAAAAAGAAAAGTTTAAGAGTTGGAAAACAAGCTTCATTAATAACACTGTGTAACAAATTATTATTTTTTTTTTTGGTTCCTAGGTAGTAAGTGTTATTTCCTAATTGCTTATGCCTCAAAAGTATAGAAAATGTCTATTATTCCCCACAAATTTTGCTTTTGTGACCAGGACAGTGATATTTATCAAGACAAGAGCGAGAAAGTACTCCGTGGAAGCATCTGCTAAGAGGTGTGAGGCCTACAAGGCATATTTCGGCATGCCTGTCGGGGATCAAGACAAACCCTGGGCACCTCATCTCACCTGCGAGCAATGCAAAAAAATCTCTGGAAGGTAAAATGGACAATTGTTGCTCTGAATTTTATGTTATAAAATTTGTTAACATTTTTAAAATTGTAAAAGTTTTTAATTTTAAAATGTTTAACAATTTTCAATGTTATTGAAAAAATATATCATATATGAAAAATGTTGCGAGAATCTCTTACACATTAGTCATGGGTGAAATAAATGTATTTTTGTAGGATGGTACAGAGGGGAAAAGAGAGCCATGGAGTTCGCTATCCCAAGAATTTGGCGGGAACCCACTGACCACTCAAGCATCTGCTACTTCTGCATGGTGGACCCTTCCAAACGTCGGACTGGCAAGAATGCACCTGCTATCACGTATCCGGACCTTCCTTCATCCATCGCCTGGTGCCAAACTGCCATGAGCTCCCTGTACCCACTCCTCCGGAGAGAGAGCAGCCGTCTTTAGAAGAGAGCAGCAAGTCAGAGGGCGAGGAAGACGTTGTAGATCCAGATGACAATTTCAGAGGTGGAGCTGAGGAGAAAAACCCACACTACCCAAACCAAAAAGACTTCAACGACTTGATTAGAGATCTTGGTCTCACCAAGTCCAATGCCGAGCTTTTGACGTCTAGGCTCAAGCAGTGGAACTTGTTGGATGAAAGTATGCAAGTCGCAGATCAGAAGAAGCGTCACCAACCTTTTTCCAGCTTCTTCACCCGTCAAGATGGGCTCTGCTTCTGCCACAATGTGACCAGTCTGTTCGAGGCAATCGGAATCGCCTGTAACCAGAATGAGTGGCGCCTCTTCATTGACAGCTCATCCAGCAGCCTCAAAGCCGTGCTGCTCCATAATGGTAACAAGTACCCGTCTCTTCCCCTGGCTCACTCGGTGCACCTCAAAGAGGATTACAACAGCATCACGACCTTGCTGGACGCCTTGAAGTATGATGAGTACGGCTGGGAGGTCATAGGAGACTTCAGAATGGTGGCATTCCTGATGGGTCTCCAAGGCGGATTTACCAAGTTTCCCTGCTATCTTTGCCTTTGGGATAGCAGGGACACCAAGGCGCACTACCACAGGCGGGATTGGCCACAGCGGACCGAGTTCTCTGTGGGGAGGAACAACGTCAAGTGGAGCCACTGGTGAACCCCCGGAAGGTGCTGATGCCACCACTGCACATCAAATAGGGCCTTATGAAACAATTTGTCAGAGCTCTAGATAAGGAGTCGGCAGCCTTCAAGTACCTTCAAGTCTTCTCCCCTAAACTGTCTGAGGCAAAGGTCAAAGCCGGTATCTTCGTCGGACCACAGATAAAGAAGATCCTGGAGTGTAATGAATTTCCCAAGAAGCTCACTAGTAAGTAGAAAGCAGCTTGAAACAGCTTTGTCGCAGTGGTTCGGGGCTTCCTGGGTAATCACAAGGCCGAAAACTATGTGGAGCTGGTTGAGACTCTGGTGAAGAACTACGGCACAATGGGCTGTAGGATGTCCCTCAAAGTCCATATCCTTGATGCGCATCTTGATAAATTCAAGGAGAACATGGGAGCGTACTTGGAGGAGCAAGGCAAGTGCTTCCATCAGGATATACTTTGAACGCCGCTACCAAGGACTGTATAACGAGAACATGATGGGAGACTACATTTGGGGGCTGATTCGTGAAAGTGATTAACAGTATAATCGTAAATCTCGAAAAACTACTCACTTCTAAATCTTTTGTAGTCATTTTTGTATTACTTTAGTATAAATACATGTTAATTTGGATTCATATGTTGTTTTTTTCTGACTTTATGTGAACGAAAAGACACAAGTTCGCCCGTTTTCTCATTGGAAATAGGTAAATTTCAAAATATCACTGTCCTGGTCACAAAAGCAAAGTTTGTGGGGAATAATAGCCATGTTCAATACTTTTGAGGCATAAGCAATTAGGAAATAACACTTACTACCCAGGAACAAAAATTGTGTTACATAGTATAATTAATGACCTATTACTTATTGCTAAATAATGCATGTGTGTACAGCATGTGAACAGCCCTATCTTTTTCTGATTCTTCATTATTTTTCTTTAACCAGGTGGGCTGACCTTTTGACTTGCAGTTGCATTAGTTGACAACACAGAGCCCTTCTATAAGCGCAATAATTCACCCCGGTGTGCAGTACGATTATTCTTTCAATGCTTTCTGGTTGGTTGACTAGCCTCATCCACACACTGTTGTGGGTTACTGCTTACATAGTGCAGCAGACAAGAGTCTAGTGCTGACATTCTGTGAAGAAGACATTGCCATCTGCCAATATTTATATTTACATTAATGTCACTGCCATTACTGTTTCATGTAAAACATTGTCCAAAAAAACACTTATGGACATCTGTTTCATATAATAAAACATAATATAACATAAAGGCCCAGATTTATAAAAGTATTGCGCATGTTTTACAACCGTAAAACGGGCACTGAGGGTTCTGAATTCTTGGATATGATTTATAAAACACACGCAATGGCATAAATACGTAATTGAGACGTGATTTGCGAGGGCAATGTCACTGTGTGCTTTAGCCCGTGATGTATATGTAGTTCTGTATAGGTATATGTAATTCTGGGGCATTTCTGAATGAAACCGCTAAAATAGGGAGGGGATTTTGCAAATGAGGGCTATTCAATATTCAATCTAATTTATTAAAGCTGCCAGTAATTGCGAGCCTCGTATTTGCGTGATTATTTTAAGAATTCTGAAAAGCAGGTGTTAATTTGCCGCAGTAGGCTATACAAGGCAAGGTGATGCGGGAGACTTGTCTGCAGCAAGGAGACATAATTTTGAAAGAACAAAGAAAAATTTAATGACATTTTGCAAAGAGCTCATTTTTCAACCCTTCTGATCAAGTCAGTTTGTAAATTACCGTTTATAATACTGGTACCATATTGTTTTGCAAACTCCAGTTTTCAATACATGTTTCGTTACATGACAAAACAGAAAGTCTGCAAATAGAGAATATAGACTCCATGCAATAAAAAGGTTCTTAGAAGCACCTAAAACGGTCTCCCCACAGTTTAATTAACAGTTTAATTTAACAGTACTGGTTCGGCAATATTGTTAAATTTGAGTTGGAAAGAAAACGGTAAAAAAAAGGACAGAGGGACAGATGACGCAGTTAGTTCGTAGTTAGAGCAAGTACAGTTTTTCAACCATATATACCATACACATATGCTTTAAAATCATACATAGACTAAGAAATACAGACAAACATAAGAAATAGGAGAGTTGTAGCTGCATGAGACTTTAAGAAGATATAAGTTGTAGTTAAACTGAAGACTTTTCGTATGAAGCTGTGTGGAGTTATTTTTGTTGAACACAATGGAAGGATTATCCACGTGTTTGACTGCCATGGATGTAAGTTTGAAAAGTCTATATGCCTGGAATTATTCTATACGAAATAAGAAGTTGAACTAATATGCGAAGCACATTAACTGGATGATGCATTGTAATGCATAAGCAACCCCTTCTACAAACTCTGAAGTGGTACATTTGTTTATTAAGAAGCCACCACACATTCCACATTTTATTAATTTGTATTGGTGATGTATTTTGAGCCTATAACACATCTTTATGTGTTACAAATACCTCTTGTACCAAAATCTCCAATTACATATTGGTAAATTTCAGTTTTCTCTTCTGAGCATCCTCATCACTATGGCTAGTACCAGGCTGAGGTCTGTGTGTGCCATTCATATTCTTTTGGAATGTGTAGCCTACACACGCAGGGTTGACCCAAACCTGTTATTTATTGTGAGAGGTGTGTAATTCTCCACCATTAATTGTGATGAGGGGTGGAAATTGGTTGATTGCAGAATTACCTGCTTTACCTAATTAGTCTTATAAGAGGTAGTTATTTTGACGATGACTGCGGCTGTACTGAACATGCACATTACATGGCTTTTTGCGTTCGGTTTTTCCCCTTTATAAATTTGGGTCAGAGTTTGGTACATATTGGATCAAACTTAAGTGATATATTGGTTAGATTTCCTAACATATGGTTACAGATAAGGGTAAAAGAATAAAATTAATATTCTTGGCTTCACTGTTTCTTAGTAGCTATTCAATCACTTCAAAAACCCTCACCTTCATCATATAAGAAATACAACCAGTACAGATTATACCAGTGGCCTGGGATGTATCTGACAAATACAAAATGGAAATTCTATGTAATTAATCTATAAGCAATTGAAATCAAGACAGTAAAAAATTAGCCACAGTGCTAATTTCCATCAGTAAACATGCAAGGTATTTTAGACAAGGTGAACTGTAATAAATAATGTGAGAACATTCCCAGTATTGATATTAAAAAACTCCTACACCTTCATGTATAATTCAAGAAATGCAATATCAACCTTTCCTGCAGACACTGTTATTATTGCCCTTAATAACTACATTAGCTGCTGAATAACAAATGTGCACCAAAAAGTTCACAATTTAAATATATGCCCTGTCTGTTGCCTTGGGGACCTGGAAATAGTAAATTAGTGATTAGTTAGTGTACATTAGGAACATTAAAGGCACTAACTCATAATTTCAAGGGAAATGCTGTTGTGGTTAACATATTAGCTGTGTTATGACAAAGGAGCTGGCTAATGTGGTCAAGGCATAAATAATTACTTAATAATTAGAAGCAAACACCTACATCATTTTCTAAAAAGACTGCAGATGCCTTCTATAGTTAATTAACACAAATTACTTTCCAAACATGTATTCAACAAGAAAATTGAGCGATATAAACATTTACTATGAATGTAGGCCTACTTGTGAAAAACCGGAAAAAAACAAAAAAAAACAAACGTTCTTCAAACCTTTTATAACAACAAAACCATAACAAAAAGTAACGTGAATATGTTTTTAGTTTTCAACATGTCTGTATATAATAAACAGTTGTTATGAGGCTAGAATATACTGTAAAGACAGCTCTGTAAATTAACTACAGTAGTTATTACTTCCAGCTTGACATTCTTTTTATCTGACCTGTAATGTTTTAGCATATTTTTCAGTAGCAAATCAGGCCATCATACAAAGTTATCATTTATATACAATGAATTTTATTGCTTTTTAATACTACCCTACTTTCTTGACATGGTTAAGTCTGCAGAACAGGGTAGCAGGCATGGTAATACAGCTTCAGTTGGTTCAGCTACTGTAAATGAGGCAGATACTGTAGTGTCACAAAGCAAATGCGCATTTGGGTAACATAACAACAACAAAAAATACCTTGACAATGTTGGTACTGTGCTGCAATTTAAACATTTCAGCGTGAAATATAAAACAGGTACAAATACAGTAGATAAAATATTTTGTAAGTCAAAGTGAGGCCCGAGGGCTTCATGAATCGGAAGTAGACAGAAAGCTACTATGGGAAGTAGATCCATTTCAGTAACTTATCTTTACAGGACACAATAGACTATACTTTAAGTTGGAAATCTGTGATTTTAAACATTTATGTGATCAGTAAAATAAATGAATAAATAAATAAATAACAACCCCTACAGCAGTGGTTCCCAACTCTGGACCTAGGGACCGCCTGTGGCTGCTGGTTTTCATTCCAACTGAGCTCTCAATTACTTAACTAGACCCTTAATTGAACTGATAATTTGCTTAATTATACATTGTTTTCACTTCTTATATATATATATATATATATATATATATATATATATATATATATTTTTTTTTTTTTTTTTTAAGGTTTGTAGGGAACCTGGTCCAGGTTACATTTGTGAGCTGGTGACACCGTACACAACGGGTCACTCTTTGCGTTCCTCCAGCTCAGGCTTACTCTCTGTTATATCCTTCATCACCATTGTGAATTGTTTTATATGGCAATTTACCATAATCTTGGTTGTTCTACATAAGTGGATCACAATATTGTGCAGTACCATGTTGAATTGCTCAATTGTGCATTACTGTAAGCTCATTAATGATTATTTTGTTAATGGAAAATGTGTATGCTGAAATAAATATACTGTTTGTCATTAATGTTTTATGTTAATGGCGCATTTGTATGCAGCAATACATATATTGTTTCACATCAATGTTTTGTTAATGGAAACGTGAATGCAAAAATAAATATATTCTTTGACATTAACTGACAATTTATATGCAGGAATAAATTATTGAAGGATATACCTGCATTTACCAATACGCTAAATCATAAGATTAGTCGGTAAATGGCAGAAAAGCAAGCAGTTTATTCAGAATTTCAGACATTTACCAATATACGCTTTGGTAAATGATAAGATTAACCGGTAAATGTCCGAAAAGCAATTTATTTCTTCATAATCATAATCTTCATAATTTCCTGTATTTACCACTGTATTTGGCAAATGCTGACATTTATCGGTAAAACTTCAGATTTACCAGATTCTGACTTTCACCGTAACATATACACTGCATGGCCACTTTATTAGGATCTGGAAGTGGAAAGCAGTGTATAGCAAGGTAAGGGTGAATCTTACTTTGTTTCTGTAGCATAAGAAAGCACACATTACCAGTGACAAGCACCTAAAAGTAATTTCCATGCTACTGTATACTGAGAGTTCAGTGTAGCAGTAACCCCAAAATAGGTGTACACTTTTCAAAATTTATCTGGCAAAAACATTATGCACTCTGTTTTAAAACATACATCCTTTTCCTGGGATGTCTTTTTTAGCCATAGTGACAACTGCACAAATAGATTTTGATAACAGTGACTTTTCACTCCATTAAGAAAACAAAAACTTGTCAGATAAAGTGTTGTTAGGAAAATATCCCATCAGCATTCCCGTATTATCGAAGGCTCTCCAAAACCATCCCGATCACAATTTCGTATCCTACATTATTTCCGGGCTTTCCAATAGATTTTCTACTGGATTAAACTGTAGCCCATCATCCTTCCTATTGTAAAAATGATTGCTTCCAAGACTTCTAAGGGCTTCACGGAGGATCCCTTTCCCACCCCTCCATTCCCTCAATTCTGAATTAGCCCTGTCATTGTCGCCACTGGAAAGATTTCAGACCAAAAGCACCTCATCATTGACCTGTCTGCCCCTTGTGGTTCTTCATCAGCAGCACTAATTCTCTCATTCCTTTAGAACAGTTTTTTCTTCACTATATCACCATTTATGATGCTGTCCACTCCATTAGTCCTATAAGGTGCAAGCTATTTTCAGCTGTTGGAAGTATAAAGGTTACAGGTGCACGCCATACAAGAAATGATTGTGCACGCACTAGGCTTCCATAAAAGGTTAAATATTCTGCTGTTTAGTACAGATAACAAAAAACACAGAAAAATAGACACTTGTTAGAAAAATAAAATACAATGTTTTGTTTATAAAATGTCTTTTAAAATTTAAAATGACATTTTCTGACCTGTACCCAAACCGCAAACCATGAAAAAGTTCACATTCCAACCAGAACCTGATCTGCTTTGCGGGTCACCCATAGGTAACTGAACTAATGCAAGACTAGCTGCAGGCACTGAGCTGCAGACACAAAGAGACAACTAGAGTGACTGTACTACTCATATGAAACTTTTACACTGAGAAAAATGTTTCTTGCAGACCTATAGAAATCTGTAACAAACTAAGATATAGGAATATTTTATAAAAAATATTTTCGTGAATGAATGTTAAGTGTTTGTGTGTGAGTTTTATGATTTTTAAGACACAGGTGAATTTATTGTATAATTATACACAAACGTTATTCTGTTAAAAACAATTTAAGAAAAACTTCAATGTATTATTGAAGTGTACTGGTAATTCTGTAATGATTATAAGTGAAGCCAGACATGGTTTTATTTTATTTTTTGTTGCATGAATTGGATAGTAAGCTTTAACAGTAGAATGACCATGGCAGTCATTTTGACCGTTTTTGGAATTTAAATTTCAATTGTGGTGCATGTGTTTAAGATGCAGAGCTGTGCACTATATGCAGTAATTACCCGAACAAAGAAAGAATCATGTAGCTGCAACAATTAGGGAGATAAAATACTGTCATGCCTATTCTGAGAAGGAGCGGTCAAATTGACCACTATATATAAAACATGTTATAACAATTAAATATTACAGTATTATTTGTATTTGTCAGTCTGAACTTGCCGCCATGTATTGAAGTTTGATTATATCAGTCAGCATTCCTCGAGTGAGTGGTCTTCTGACATTTCTATTATTTCAATGAGTCTCCTGATAGCCCATCAATCAGCCATGACAGCTCATAGCGCCTATCTGTCTGTGCACTCTGCTTACTATACAAATCACTCATTTTTCTAAGAAATTCATCGTTACCCCAATACATGTTGAAAATGGATCACGGAAGATGGAGGACAGCAAAGCAGTGTTTGGAATTACTGCAAAGTTTACCAAACAACAATTCTGATGCAGCAGAGATGAACAGTGACGACTCTGGCTTTGAACCAGACTGGGTTTGTGAAGATGAAACTTCTAGTAGCAGAGACAGTGATGAGTATCCTCGGGAAGTGCCAGGACCGAGTGCATGAAGTGGAAGCAGGAGAGCCTGTGGGAGAAGAAGCAGTCCAAATGTGTAAAGACAGTCTGCAGTAAGTGCACTGCTTATTTTGAAAATATAAATGAAGCCCATTCTGTTCAAATGTTTATTTATTCATGTCATTTCGATTATAGTATGTCTGTGTATAAACACACAGCTTCAGTTGCATATTTGCGCTTTGTTATGTAGGCAATATAAACCCATTTATTCAAAAACATTTTACATGGTTTCTGTTGTACAGTTTTGTATGTACACGATAAACCTTTATATACACAGTTATTTTCAAATATTTAATTTTTTACCGTTGTTTGAGGTTGCGCTTTATGTAACACATTTCTGTTCAAATGTTTGTTTATTTACAATGTTTCTGTTGTGTAGATGCTTTATATGATGTTCTGGAATAAAACTGTGACTTATATTCAATTGCTTATCCTTTCATTATAATATTTATGTTGTTTTTAATACGCTGGTCAAATTGACCGCTCATGGTCGTTCCAGTGTTAACTTACAAATTAGTAATAATAAATGGAACAGTAATGAAAGCAAGGACTTTTATATTGCAAATGTGGTTATTTTAATGGTTAAATCCTGCTATCGTAAAAGTACATTGGAAACAAAAAGTTTTATTTTTTGCTTTTGTAAATAAAATAATCTATAGTGTATACTTTTATTTATGTGTGTATGTGTGCTATTGAGAAACAAACTTGTTCTTTTTCTACATGACAAATAGATTTATGAGCAAAACAAGCTGGCATGAACAAAACACTTGCCATTTACTTTACAATAATATCAAGTACTAATTGTCTTTTTTCTAGCCTTGACTGTACAATGTTTTTACATATTTTTACTGTGACAAAATCACATCCTTTAATAAAATGTAAATTAAATGTTTGCCTGGTTGCAGTTTCTTGTTGTTTTATTGTCAATGTCTGGAACACATAGAGAGAAATCAGGTAAAAGATCATCAAACCGGGCACTTTACCACAAACTTTCTCACCATGAGTTAGACAGGTCTTCTTTTGCATGCACACACGTGGCACCTACCCTGGCACCGTTTACTCAATTATAAGTGGTTTATGTAGAAGGGATAACACACGACAGGGTGTGAGCATACCAGCCCCACCCACAAGCCCTGGAGTGTGTTATTCCGCTTATAAAACGGACACAATAATACACAGAAAAACAAACTTTTTTAAAATACATTTTTTTAAAAAAACAAACAATTTTATTCTATATTCTTCCACTTTGGAAAAAAAAAATAGTCCATCAGACATGGTTAAACTGGAGATTTTCAACATTTCCAACAATAAATACAATAATAGAATACTATTTTATCCCAGCTAGGATCAAAATAATACATTGTAGCCCTGTCTAGCTACTTACCTCAGCTGCCTGAAGCTAGTTAAACAAGAGTACATGCAGCCGAGAACGTATTAGACCCGAGGGTAGGGTAAAATTTAGATGCAGGCTTTGCAATGGCTAAAATAACATTAAAACACGGCTAAAAACTTAAGTATATATATATATATATATATATATATAATATATATATATATATATATATATATATATATTGTTTTAACGAAAATGATATATAAAACTATTTTGTTAGGACAATAAAGTTTAAAACGAAAATGATCGAGAAAAACAATAAGGCACAATAAAGTAGTAATCTTGCTCTCCATTGCCTTTATAATACGTTGTGTATTGATAATTTATTAGTTGAACTGTAATTAGACAAAAAAAAGTTCTGCTATGAATTAAGCTATATTTATTCATAGTTTAAAACCTGTCAGCAGCCAATCAGAGTGCAGCATCCGAACATCCCATTTTATAAATATGCATGCCACAGATGGGGGAAATACCTCCCATCTGGAACAAGCGACTACAACTTTATTCAATGTGAAGCTGTTTTGCAGTGCACATGTGTAGTGGTGATGCAAGTGCTCCAAACAAAGACATACACAAAGTTCACGGTTCAACAGTCTTTAATTCTCTTGGTCTGATTGAGACCATTAAATAATAATGTTGGCTCTACACAATAATGTGTATTGCCAGCGTATAAACCACGGGGTTCAGTCCCAAAATAATAGTAACGCACAGACACACAACACAGATACAGACACTTCTCCTGATACTGAGTGCTCTTGGTGCAGGTGCGGTGTAAGACAGCAAGTATATTTTACAGGTGCAGTGCAGTCAAGGTTTTGTTCTGGCTCATAGCGACAGTTTCCGGGTTTGTATTAGCCGTCTAACAATGCCAAAAGCAGACAGCAACAAGCAAACAAAACACTTAACATTCATGATAAGTATAGTTATGGTCCATGTCCTTTCTCGGTCCTTGCGATAACTATATCAAGGAACTGATTACATTATCACATCCTCAGATATACCCTCAGTCACGCCCCCTGCAATAGCTAGTTCAATTACGTCTCCTTCAATCCATAACTGACACACCGCGAACCGGATTAGGGTGATGACTTTGGGCATTGTGATTCTGCCCCCTTCCTGGGTCGCTGGCTTCCAACTGACCCTGGAACAAACTGCCAGACCATCCAGTACGAGGCACACTGTTCCTGTTATACAGCACCCTCATAAATCAGGAGGGAGATTGTTGACTAGGATTCATTCGCTCTCTATCACAAAAGTCTACTGGAAAAATGCTGGTCTACAATTTCCAGAAGGTCAACTTTGAAGGATTGACATGAAGACTGGAAGAAGGATGAACAAAGTTCAGAGACGTCATGCTGGAAATGCAAGGCCTCTTCATCCCAAAGAGTAAGAAGTCCTAAACAAACACAGGAAGCACAGAGTACTAGCAAGAGGGGAAATCTATCTGGGGTGTTCTATTCAATGAGGTGCTGCATGTTAAAATTAAAAGGTAGGTATATTCTTATGTTTATTTTTAAAATCTACTGTTAAAAATAAATCTGTTTACTTCTGACTAGCTTATGTTAAAAAGAATACGTTAAATACATTAAATATATACTTTGCACAAATACTCAAATATTACAGTATATTACTTGAATATATATATATTTTTATGTTCAAATCTTTGTAGCCGTGACCATTCTGTGAAATTGTTTATTTTTAGCCGTGACTGTGCCATGTTTTTACATATTTTTACCTTGACAAAATCACATCCTTTATAATAATAAATGTTATGATAATGAGGCTCAACAAACCGCTTGTCAACTAAAAGTCTTGATTTTTTGGAAAGTATATGTGCCAATTATAGAATGTCTTTAATTGGCACATTTTTATAATTTTTAATGTCGAGATCAGGTATGGGGCTGAAACTGACAACATTGGCACTCAGCTTTATATTTAATAAACAGCTGAACAAAAACACGATAATAAACAAAAAGGCACACGGGCCAAAGTAACAAACACAAACTGTAATTCTTATTATAACGACTACCTTGTTCGCAGGTTGTTAGCATTCTCTCTGTCTCCTTACAACTCTCTCTAATACTCTCCCTTTGTCTGAGCCCAGAGTGGGTCTTTTATACTGTGGCTGGAGCCTTAATTACCCATTAAACAATTACCATATTTAGGCTCCTGCCACATTCCCACAGCCTTTTCTGGGATGAGGATTTAACCCCATCCCCACCAACTACACTTTACGAGACCAGCTTTTTGCCGGTCTCAAACAATAATGTCGGACGGCTTTCGTCCATCCACACACAAATGCAACATATTTATATAATAATAATAATAATAATAATAATAATAATAATAATAATAATAACAAATGAATACATACATAAATAACATACACACAAGGGGTGGGAACCCCGTCACAGGGCACGATTACTAATCTTATAAGTGCTGAGCATTTTGCTGTGAAGTTTAATATCTTTCTGTGCCATCTCCACAACAATGCATCCCAAATGATCAAATGTGAGAATGCTGGAATGGCAAGCATATAGGCTGCCAGCTTTAATTCACATATTTCAACTTCCACCTGCCTAAATCCTGTTTCAAATAAAGTTTACCCATTTGAAAAGGGAGAGGTGTTTCCTACATGCTTCTCAGATCGCTGTGATGTCGCAGTATCTGCAAGCCACCTTTACTTCTTCACCAGGTACACTCCTAATCCATTCTTTGAAACCTTTTTTTTTTTCACAGTCTTTGCTGTATCTCTTTCCATGTTTTGCTCACTTACCCAGTGGCATCTCTGTGGTTTATCACGTTGATAAAAAAAAAAAAATAAATAAATAAAAAAAACTGTTAACATATATTATTTCCCTCCTTAACAACTTCACATGGTTGATAAAGCTAGCTTTGCGAGTGGTTTCAGAATATTGCGTGGTAATGCACACTGCAGTTTTATAACTGTATTCACCCTTAATAAAACACATTAAATCTACCCCAAAAAACCTCAAGACCTGTTAAACGTAGCCCAAAAACTAGCTACTCCGACTCCCAAATATTTGCCATGGCCGTCTTTTCCAAGTAGCCCAGTTCCGCAGGAAAACAGTGGACCTGGCAACTCCGGTCTCAGCAGCCCCCTTGCCACTGTCCTCACTCCTACTTATTCACCCCCCCCACCCCACCCCCCCCCATCCTGAGTAGCAAAATGCTGTGGGTACAAAATGTGTTTCAAAACAATAATAGGCATTTCTGACGATTTCATGTATTATTTAAAAAGAAGTTTCAAGAATTATATTTTAAATTAAATTTAATTACAATACTATAAAATTATGTACAATAGTCAATATATTTTATTATTTATTATTATTATTATATTATTATTATTATTATTATTATTATTATTATTTTCAAATGATATAGACAGGCCCTTAGAAAGTACAGGTGTGTCTCAGTTTCTTCAAAATGATATAGACAAACATTAAGAAATTACAGGTTGGTATCAGTTTCATTCAGTGGAGGTGGGGGTCGGTCAGAACTGTGTTAAGGTTTAAAAATGAAAAGGCTTCATGATGTTGGGTTTATGACAGCATGCAGTATACTGTATAACAGTGAGGAAATCAGTCATTATACTGCTTATACATTATTGTCACGTATCTCAAGTTTTCCTTCTTGACATAATTGCAACTCACCTTCACCTTATGTGTTGCCTCAGTGGTCTGTATTGATTTAAACCCGATTGAAAGCTTTTTAACTTCAAGATATACCTTATGAAAGCTAGCCCACTGAAAAAAAAAATGTTAATTGAATCATAAATTACTGATCAACCTTGACCAATAGTATTGTCAAGTAACGTGCAGCAGTACAGCATTAGCTTTGTAAGTAAGTAAAAATACATTTTCTTAAAGACTTGCATATTGACACCCCCCCCCCCGCCAAGCTGTTTTGCATACAAGATGCAAGTATAAAGTAGATTATTGATTCCGGGGCTTCTAAAGGCTAAGACAGGAAGAAAAAGTGATTATGAGCTATCTTAAACAAAACAGATAGTATCATGATACAAATGTATGGATGTACATTATATATTCCAAACTATTTGAAATAACAACAGCATGACATCTAGTGGATGCTTTAGGAAACATAATTTAAAATGCAATTGGAGCAAAGAAGCATTTTTTTTTTCCCCCTCCAAAATATAATAAAATAAACAGGCTTCCTAACTTAAAATGCACATTTGCAATTTTTTTTGGCCCTCCAGTTTCAATAAATAAATAAAACATATATATAATATAGCCTTTATAATATAGATATATAGGTTATAATATATATATATTATAATATATATAGTAATCATATTGAAGCAAATACTCTCAGATTGAAGCAAACAGTATCGGAATTTTGAGGTAAAGATTCAAGTCTGTTCGTGGGTCGAACACTAAAAAGATTGTGCAGCGCAAATCCATCGCTTGTTAAGCCTACGCGTCGGGCAGTAATTCAAAAATCCATCTTTATAATTAGTATGATCTATCACAATTACAGAAAACAATACAATTACAAACGACCATGCTGAATCCATTACCAAGTTATTATTTTATATTTGAGGTCATACGCTTTTTAAATAATAATAATAAACCAGCATGTTGGTTTTCTTTAATTCAGATAAATTATTTTTCTAGGAAAACCTTTCCAATTATTACATCAAAGTACTGTAACAAATTTTAACAAATCTGTTTTAGAGCAAAAGTAGATTTCTTTTGTAAGCTTGTGTTGCTCAATAAATGAATCTGTACTGAGCAGTGATGGAAATAGTAGTGATTTCTTAAGGCTTATGCATGAGGAAATATACCAGAAAAAATTATGGAAGCGTTCAGGAATAAATGTATGTTAATTAAAGACATTTGCATAATATAATAAATAATATAAGTCATGACATGCTTTCTGTATCTTATTTATTATTCTTTCTTGCCATGTTTTAAAGATTTTTTTCTGTTGGGTAGTCTCCGATCAAATTTGAGCAAGGTGGATTTTCTTTAATAAGGACAGTAAAAAAAGGACCACTCAATGTGCGCGCCAGTCATTTCTTCCCCACTGAAACACTGAGTTTGTTAAAGGGTCCCTAAACTGGGATTCAAATCCCAGCTCACAGGAAAATCACTGTGTGACCCTGAGCAACTCACTTAACCTCCATGTGCTCTGTCTTTCAGGTGAGATATTGTTGTAAGTAACTGCAGCTGATGCATAGTTCACATACCATAGTCTCTGTAAGTCACCTTGGATAAAGGTGCCTGCTAAATAAACAAATAACAAAAGTTAATTACATACACTGCTGTGCGCCTCGTTTTATAAGATGCCAATGCTTGTGGTTCCCATTTGCCTCATAATGCTATTTTACTTTTATTCTCACTTAAAGGCGAAACACAAAAAGCAGTCACGTGACTACAGCTCCCGACTATAGCGCTTTAAAGGGGGAACACCTTACTACTGTACTACTAAAGCCGGACAGAATGACAGAGAGAGACAAAGCAACCTAATACACAGACAGAGACTGGATGAAAAGTCAGTAACTTGGGCTTATTAACACCACATCTTAACAGCAACAGAGACAGGCTTGCTTGCAAGGGTCATTGTATACTTCGTGCACTTCCCTTTGCATACATTACCTCATTAAGATCCTAGGATCAGTCTTGTATGGACTCCCTAATCCACAAGTACACCAGTCACCATTCAGGGATATCAAAGTAGTTTAAAACTTAAGTAGGCTAGTCTGCTACCACTTCTGGTTACTGCTTAATTTTACTGCATGCACTTATAAGAAGTACAGTAGTAGTTAAGCAAGTCAAACTAAAGACAGTTATTTTGTGTGCCAAAAGAATAGGTGAAGGAGGATGATGCAATGGAAGAGCAGTGCTGAGCCTGTGATGCAAACACATCTGTCACAATATAGTAGTAGAATGCCTTTCCAGGACCGGAGTTGCCCATGCCTGGTTTAAAGAATCAATCTGAATTGTTAGCTTACACCTCTAGGTGGCTCTAAATGACAACACATTGAATCAAAGGTTAAAAAAAAACAAAAAAAAAACAAGAGTGAGTCAAACATTAGAGGAAAATTTACCTTCCCTGTTCTTTACAGTTTGGCAATGTATAAGGTTTGGTTTATGTGTTTGTGAAATAGTCTCCAATACTGCCACTTTAAGTAATGACTTAAATAAAAATAGAACTGAAAAAAAAAAAAACAATATATATATATATATATATATATATATATATATATATATATATATATATATATATATATATATATATTATAGGATATTATTATTAACAAGACCCTTGGGAATTATTAGCGTGAGTAAAAATATATAATCCTTTGCAAAAAAATACCCTGCTTCAGTAATGGGGTTTTCTGTACAGTTCTGTAAAACCAAAGTAAAGAAATAAGCACAAAGGTTAAATATTGTTTTTCGTTGCTAATCCTCTTGCGCCTTATGACAATCATAAGATGGTGCTGCAGGTAATGATATTTGCATATGTGTTTAGCAGACAGAGTGAAAGGGTGGTGAGAATGCTTCAATGAAGAGGGGAGTGCAACAAATTGTTGATTAAACTTAAGGGTTAGGGAAGAGTTACCACAGGCTCCAGGTCTGACCGTGACAGTTTGGCACATGAAGTCCTCCTGTAAAAGACAATAGACAAGTAAATGGTACCAGAATTCATTTTCATTCCAATTAAACAACCTGAATTTAACCAAACTGTCACCCTAGGTTTGGGTTTTAGATGTGCTCACTTTTCCACTCTAGTCCAGGACCTTGTTCCTACCATATTAAATTGAAACGAATAGTGGGTGATTCAATTAAATTATCATGGGCACGGCTTGAACAAAGACCTGGACTGGAAGGGCCCGGACGAGCTACAAGCAAAAATATAGAACTTCTTATAGAGCAGTTTCTGATTTACTGACTGTAGCAGGTAATGAGAACTAGATACCAGGGATACTCACCGTGTGTCGATTTGAGGGAGGGATGATGCTTAATGTTTAGACACGACTGGAGTCACAGATGTAGTTCCCAGAGCCTTTTCCAGTAGACAGAGCAAGAACCTACTGGTTGCATAGCATGATGGTTGGAGAAACTTGGCTGCATACCCAGGGTTAGATATTTGTTCCAAGCTGGCATATTAATTATCATATTCATATGTAAAGCTTTACACATAGGATGGCCTAATGAGTAGTGTTTGTCTATAAACACATACCTATTACAGCAGAAATCGACTTCATTAATTAACAGGACAAATATAAACCAGAAAATTCATTCATGGAAAATCATCATAAACAGTATACAACTTTGCATGAAATATCCAGATTATCTTGTTTGTGTGTTTTGGCAACTAAATTTACTAAATTATTTAGCAAATCAGAAATGTATGCTAAAGCTTGAATAAACATATCAAAGTGTTCCTGGTGCAGGAAGGGAAACAGTGAACTGTGGACAGACCAAATAAAATGGGAGAAGTTATGTGTAGATTATTGGACATCACTTATACACAAGCATATGCAGTAGACCCATTGGGCCTCATTTACAAAAGGGCACTAAATTTGGAGTTAGCGCTCACGTAGTGAGCCTAATGTGTGTGATAAATCTAAATTTAGTGCCCTATATACTAACAAAAAATGAAATAAAATATGTACACAGTATTTGGCTAATATACATACCATACCGTGCACAGTACCTGTATTTTGAGCTTTAATTAAATGTGCACGATAATGTCAGAGACTTACCCGTGACCATCGTAATATCAAAAGCCCCAGCAGTCCAGGCATATCTTTTGATCAGTAGCTTATTGTGAAGGTGGAGGTGGCTTAGATTGACCGAAAATGAGCGATTAACAGACACAGCACTCGGCAGGGGACAGGCAGAGGCAACGAAAAGTGAAACTGCACTGCTTACCTTTTAATTTTAACATGCATTCCTTGTCTGATGTAAAAAATAAAAATAAAAAAGCCTTTTTCCTTTAATGCATATACAATAAAAGTCATGTTGTGCAATGGCATATTTTTCTTTTTGTTCTGCTTTCTCAAGAAATATTGACTGATGAGACATAGCCTCAGTTCTCTTCCTTGTCGGCATTGCCACCCTGCAGAGCAGGCTCCATGGATCAGAGTGACAGTGCTATGCGAGTACAATCAATAGCACACGTCCTGTAAACCTGGCCTCAGTATGTGAAATGTAATATAATTTCCTGTGAGTTTTAGCAGGGCTTTTTTTAAATTGTATTGCAGTTTATCAAATAGGTTGCAGTTAAAGCTCAATGACATGGTTTAAAATAAACTGTTAATACGATAAAGCAGGGGTGTCAAACATACAGCCTGCCCATTAGTTTCTGAAATTTTGGAATTCTTCTGTAAAACAACCCGCCTCTTTAATCTAACATGCATATTCAACATGTGCAGTCTGCATTGTATGAGTGACATTCCCATTAAGCCAATCACAGCTCACAGATGTAGTAAAATAGCCAATCAAATAGCACACAGGATCAGTTTCCTCACCCACATGCATAACAGCACCGAACACATCATTCTGATTAGGATAGTGAAACGAAGGCTTGTTTAAATGATTTATTTTACTTTGTGTAAAATTTAACATCAGTGGCTAAAAAGTTGTTGGCGATGTCACGGAAGGTGGAAGCGGAAACACAGAAGATTCCAAAATCGTTAGCCAGATGGTTATTTGTTCAATGAATAGTTTTGACGGCAAGGCAATATGTCTGATGTGCAGTGCAACGTTTGCAGTTATGAAAGATTATAACATACAACGTCACTATGACCCGCTGCCCAAAGCAACTTATTTTGAGTTTACTTGAAATGAAAGAAGCTATGGAGTCTCAACTAAAGGTTTTTCTGAAAATTAGAAAAAAAAAAATGAAAGTGCTGTGGATGCCAACAACCACAGAGAATGATTACACTATGTAAAACAATTTTTGTTCCTGGGTAGTAAGTGTTATTTCCTAATTGCTTATGCCTCAAAAGTATAGAAAATAGCTACACTATGTAACACAATTTTTGTTCCTGGGTAGTAAGTGTTATTTCCTAATTGCTTATGCCTCAAAAGTATAGAAAATGGCTATTATTCCCCACAGACTTTGCTTTTGTGACCAGGACAGTGATATTTTGAAATTTACCTATTTCCAATGAGAAAACGGGCGAATTTGTGTCTTTTCGTTCACATAAAGTCAGAAAAAAACAACATATGCAGCCAAATGAACATGTATTTATACTAAAGTAATACAAAAGATTTAGAAGTGAGTAGTTTTTCGTGATTTACGATTATACTGTAAATCACTTTCATGAATCAGCCCCCAAATGTAGTCTCCCATCATGTCCTCATTATACTGTCCTTGGTAGCGGCGTTCAAAGTCCAGTATATCCTAGTGGAAGCGCTTGTCTTGCTCCTCTGAGTACGCTCTCATGCTCTCCTTGAATTTATCAAGATGCGCATCAAGGATATGGACTTTGAGGGACATCCTACAGCCCATTGTGCCGTAGTTCTTCACCAGAGTCTCAACCAGCTCCACATAGTTTTTGGCCTTGTGATTGGCCAGGAAGCCCCGAACCACTGCGACAAAGCTGTTCCAAGCTGCTTTCTCCTTACTAGTGAGCTTCTTGGGGAATTCATTGCACTCCAGGATCTTCTTTATCGGTGGTCCGACGAAGACACCGGCTTTGACCTTTGCCTCAGACAGCTTAGGGAAGAAGTCTTGAAGGTACTTGAAGGCTGCCGAGTCCTTATCTAGAGCTCTGACAAATTGTTTCATAAGGCCCAATTTGATGTGCAGTGGTGGCATCAGCACCTTCCAGGGGTCCACCAGTGGCTCCCACTTGACGTTGTTCCTCCCCACAGAGAACTCAGTCCGCTGTGGCCAGTCCTGCCTGTGGTAGTGCGCCTTGGTGTCCCTGATGTCCCAAAGGCAAAGATAGCAGGGAAACTTTGTAAAACCGCCTTGGAGACCCATCAGGAATGCTACCATTTTGAAGTCTCCTATGACCTCCCAGCCGTACTCATCATACTTCAAGGCGCCCAGCAAGGTCTTGATGCTGTTGTAATCCTCTTTGAGGTGCACCGAGTGAGCCAGGGGAAGAGACAGGTACTTGTTACCATTATGGAGCAGCACGGCTTTGAGGCTCCTGGATGAGCTGTCAATGAAGAGGCGCCACTCATTCTGGTTACAGGTGATTCCGATTGCCTCGAACAGACTGGTCACATTGTGGCAGAAGCAGAGCCCATCTTGACGGGTGAAGAAGCTGGAAAAAGGTTGGTGACGCTTCTTCTGATCTGCGACTTGCACACTTTCATCCAACAAGTTCCATTGCTTGAGCCTAGACGTCAAAAGCTCGGCATTGGACTTGGTGAGACCAAGATCTGTAATCAAGTCGTTGAGGTCTTTTTGGTTTGGGTAGCATGGGTTTCTCCTTGCTCTCTGACTTGCTGCTCTCTTCTAAAGACAGCTGCTCTCTCTCTGGAGGAGTGGGTACTGGGAGTTCATGGCAGTGTGGCACCGGGGCGATGGATGAAGGAATTCTTGGGATAGTGAACTTCATGACTCTCTTTTCCCCTCTGTACCATCCTACAAAAATAGATTTATTTCACCCATGACTAATGTGTAAGAGATTCTCGCAACATTTTTCATATATGATATATTTTTTCAATAACATTGAAAATTGTAAAACATTTTAAAATTAAAAACTTTTACAATTTTTAAAATTTTAACAAATTTTACAACATAAAATTCCAAGCAACAATTGTCCATCTTACCTTCCAGAGTTTTTTTGCAGTGCTTGCAGGTGAAATGAGGTGCCCAGGGTTTGTCTTGATCCCCGACAGGCATGCCGAAGTATTCGTTGAAGGCTCACACATCTTAGCAGATGCTTCCACGGAGTACTTTTTCGCTCTTGTCTTGATAAATTGGCCACAGACATAGCAAAATGCTTCTGCCGGATGCTTGCAGCCTCTTGATGCCATCTCAGAAAAATGCAGATATGTATCCACTTAGACAGCTGGAACTAAACTGAACTGGTGGGCTTAAGGCCCCTGTATTTATACTACTATTTATATTACTGGCAAGTTCTAGAAAGTTCTAGAAGTTACTCTAAGTTTACTCAGCACTGAATCTATCTGGAATGTTCTGGAAAATAGGTAAATTTCAAAATATCACTGTCCTGGTCACAAAAGCAAAGTTTGTGGGGAATAATAAACATTTTCTATACTTTTGAGGCATAAGCAATTAGGAAATAGGAATTAGGAAAATTAGGAAATAACACTTACTACCCAGGAACCAATATATATATATATATATATATATATATATATATATATATATATATATATATATATATATATATATATATAAATATATGACAGGACAAAAGAGTGGACCGGCTAGTAGAGTGCTGGAAAAAAAGAAAGAAAGAAAGAAAGTGCCAACTTTCTTAAACTGTATTCTGCATCAAAAGGCATTATGCGAGAAAGTTGCAGAATTACAACACGTAATGAGCATTGTTATCAAGTGTGCCAGAAAAGAAGTACCAAGTGTCCTGACAGAAGTCATACAAAGTTACATTTCGTAGTGGTAATGTTTTCTATTTTGCATTTTCATACTGTAGCTTGTCAGTATCTCTTTTTTCAGTGCTGTTAAAAACGTTATATTTTGGGATCTAAAATATATATTGAGGCTTAGCAATATACTTTTTTTTTTTTTTTTACTGTTTCAGATTTCCATTGAAATAAAATACTCTTCTATTTCCTCCATTATATTACATTTGTGATATAGTTGTTTGCCAGTGGTCCAGGAAAGATGCTTCTAGTTATATCTGCCTATTTCTGTACTATAAAATACATTAAGTAATATGTTTATTAATATTGACTAGGAATCGTACACTGGGGGTAATGCTTTTTATGTAAAGTAGCATATTTGAGTATACTGGCCTACCTACAGTTTATAAGGACATGTTCACGCACATTATGATGTGTGTGTCTCTATATATACACACACACACACACACACACACACACACACACACACACACACATACACACACACAACACTCAGGTCTAAAGGATTTAATCAAACATTTTAAACATAGATATAAAACAAAATCACAGAAAATGTGAACAAAAATACAGATCAAAGAATCATGATACGTTTTCAGTATGGAACGTGACACACTGTCAAAATGAAAACATTACAAAGTTAGTATTGGGTATGACCTCCCTGAGCGTTAACACAATCCTGGCAGCGTTGAGGTATAGACCTTGTCAGCTGCAGCCAGCTGGTGAAGGTTGGCTCGCGGTTGTCTCCTGTGGATGGCACTGGTGATTTGGTCTGACAGATGTTCTATTGGACTCAGGTCAGGGGAAAAAGCTGGCCACAGCAAGACCTCGACATAGTTTTCTTGAAGTCGTGCAATTGTAATCCTAGCACTGTGGTCTTGCATTGTCCTGCTGGAAAATCAACACTTCTGGATTGGCTTGCAGGAATGGATTGCCTCAAGGACTTCATCAGTTTATCACTGAGCAGTAAGGTTGCCCTCAATCTGCACCAAAGACAAAGGTGTTCTTGTGTTAAAGGAGATTCCTCCCCACATCATCACACTTCCTCTGCCCCACCTGTTGGCTTGAACAATGGAACAGTCAGCATAACACTCAACACAACATCTCCACACACGTTGTTTTCCGTCAGGTCTGTGAAGGGCATTAATCGGTGAATAAAACACCCCACCACTCTCTCTGCCGTCACCTCAGATGTTCTCTGGCCCACAGAAGACAGTGATTTTGTCTCTCAGCGGTCAACAACAATTCTACAACAATTATTTCTGGGCTTATTATTATTTCTGTGGATTAAAAAGAGCAATACGCAAAAGCTGTGTATTGTCTGTTATCATTATTTTTTACTGTTTTGTCATCAGATGTTGGATTATAAATAACCATCACCAGTACTTTGTTGTTTGTCATTATCTTGACACCGCATCACCTCTACACCTACGCACTGCAAACCACTTTGCCACAGGTGAATAAAACACTCCTCTCTCTACCGCCACTTCAGATCTTCTCTGGCCCATAGAAGACGCTGATTTCGTCTCCCAGCTATCGATATATTACCCCTGAACGGCCTCCGAACATGCAAATCATTTTCATGCAGACAGCGATCTACAGTCATTTTGCTGATGCGCAGCTTATTTCTTACTGGAATTTCTCGTGCTGTAGCCACTGCAGTCTGAAAATGATTACATAGTTGGATCAGTCGGATATGAGGGTCCTGGTTCCAGTGTGGTGACCTTCTGCCTTCCAGGACGTGGCCTGTCCCTCGCAAAGCCGGTTTCCTGGTTTCTCTGGACTAGTCTGCTGATTGTTGAAGCAGAACATCTCAATCCCTAGGCAACTTCTCGCACAGACAGGCTGCCTTCAATCATGACAATAGCATTAGCATTAGACAAGCGAGGCATGGTCATATTTTTCACTGTTCTTGCGTTAATTAAAATCATGCATTTTCAAATTGCTATTTATATAGATTCTTAATCAACTAATTTTTGCAAATTTAACTCAACTCAAGTACCAAACACTGAGCACTTGGCATTTATATAAAATCACATGACTTGAGCTCAGTATTTTGTTATCCCAAGGAACAATACTACTCAAAAAATCAACAAACCTATCTGCTCACTATTTAAAATGTAAATACCATTATGTATTGGCCCAGTGAGTTACTGATGTAAAAAGATAGACTGTTGCGTTTTCAGTGTGCATCAAATATATATGTATTGCATCTCCAGCCAAGCCCCACCCCTTGTTCCCTGTATTTTTCACATACCTCTTTATAATCATGCATACTGATAAATCCTCTCCTGTTCATTCGTTTTATCACTCTTCAATAATGCGATCCAAGTCATTATTTTATTACTATAACATCTCAAAAACCTCTGCAAATGTCCATGATATTCTTTGAGCGCTGGATGTGGAAGCAGCTATCTCCTTTGTTTGTGATCTCTGTGGTGCAGGCGTATTGCTCCTTTTTTTCATCTTCATTCAGCTCCTATCAGTATCACTCGGCTATTAAAAGGTTTTCTCTAGAGACCTGTGCTTGACGTGTTTTTAGTGATATCGGACAGGGTCCGACATCGGACTGGAAGGGAAAAATGTAATGTCGGACCTGGTCTGACATAGGACCGTAAAGGGTTAAGGTCTGTGTCTTGCACACGTGCCATTAACAAAATGTCCTCAAAACAGCGTAATTAATGAAGGGCTGTAAAGAGCAAAAAATTAAACAAACCATACCAAGCTGAAAAAAAGTTGTCTTTGTAAACTCCAATAAACCAATGTTAATGTTAAAAAAATAAAGTTTTTTCGTCTTTCCATCTTGCATCCCAATAGATTTTGTTACATTGTTTACCTTTAGGAGTTTAAGTGATTTAATTGCACAAGATTCCATGGTTAGATGATGAGCTGATAATATCTCTTCAGCCAAAGAATCAGCCACAGTAATTTAAGAGCAACGTTACCAGTATGTAGCGTGAGCTCTGTACTAAAGCAGGGCCAGCCATTGCACAAAGTTTATTTCTCAAACTGACCAAAAATATGAAAGCAGAACACTTAGAAATGCGTGCGGTCAGCTGACTTGCATTCCCTTCTCTTCTCCCCCGCTCCAACCATGACGTACAACGGCCTTATAACTTGATTATTTCGACCTAGAGCCACAAACACACCTGCATTAGTTTGTAGTGCTTTAGGGTGTAATTAACCCTTTCCAAGACTGGGGGATTTGGGGAGACGAGTGTGAGAGAAGGTTTTGTTTAGGAGGAGATAGAGAGAAAAAGGGGTAGGGCAAGGAAAGACAAATTAATCATCTCGATTTTAATTTTCAACTCCCAGTTCCCTTCCCTGAATTTTTTTTATTTTATTGATTAAATTCTGTCGGAAATGGATAAGAAAGAAAGCCTTTAACTCTGTCACAGTCGGAGTCAGAGTAGGAACAGCTGAAAATGCTGCTATATATATATATATATATATATATATATATATATATATATATATATATATATATATATATATATATATGCCTATGTATATTGCAGCAGTGGGGTAAACTCAGATTAGTCTTTAGTATTGTGCAACCCGCTATAAACATTAGGTGAAACTAGTTTTCTGGATATGCGCCCCATGATAAAAGATGTTTAAGACCATTTTAATGAGTCATTCTGGTTTAATTCTCTATTTTTCTGATGATCAATGCAATTGGATTTCCTTAATTAAAATTTTTGTCATTTTTCAGCTATGCATTTTAGCTCTGGTTTTTTTTTTTCAGATTTAATTGACTGAAATGGTAGGAACAATCAATTAAATTGAAACCCATTTTTAAAATTATTGACTTGTGATGCTGATGTGATTCAAACTAAACAGCAAATATATTTTGACAGCAAAAGGGTTCCACAACCCCTCACTGTAATGATTAATTAGTGGTATTTTATTTATAAAAACATTATTTTCAAACTTGGTAAATTAGGCAGCCATTCACCCCTTAAACTCCCACCCCCTTGACATATTCAGGTGTCTGCATGATATATACTTCTTTTTTTCCTCTGCTTTGTAGTCTGTCTGAATAATAAGCAGATTTTTTGTAATCTCTTCCCAAACCACATACATTTTTCAGTGTTAAATTCCTCTCATACACCAATCCAATTCTGAAAATGACTAGTTGCCACATCTTTGACTTGTCCCCTGTAAAAAAAAAAAAAAAAAAAAACTTTGCTGAGCTTCAATTGTAGTAACAAATTGCCCATTCAATTTTTTTAACCTTGGCAAAAATAACAGCATACAGTAAACCAAGTACATTTCAATCAAATTTCTATTCAGTGTAAGTGAACAATGACAGGAGATGTGTATATTTGCTGTGCAGACAATGGGCAAGTGCCTAGCTGCAGCTGCAAAGAATGCTTCTTTTGCAGTGGGGTACAGTGGTGTAAAGCATGTACTGACACGCATACCTTATTTTTGCACAAAGGCAAATACTGACAGTATTAATTAGCACTTTTTGACACTTAATACCCTGGCATTTAAATCATTTAAGTTATGTGTTATACAGTTCCAGATTTTATTTCCCTTTTCTGTCTTTCAGCCAATGTTCCTATAATTAATAAACAAAATAAGTTTTATCTGTATAACAGCAGACTTAACATAAACGATATGAGTTATACTCACAGTCCGCTGTGAAACAGTATTCTCTTCATCTCAACAATGCAAAGAGTATATATATATATATATACACACACACACACACACACACACACACACACACATACATGCACATTGTAAGGGTATACAATATTCCTTTAGCTTTGCACATACGCTGTGTGTTCCCCAATGAATCCCAACGCACAGTGCACCAGATCTTTACAATGTGTTTACTTTACTCTTTTCAATAGCCAATTTACTGCTAGTTTGTTTGTATTTTTCTTCTACAGGACAAGAACAATATAATCATTCTCATTCGCATGAGTACCTGTATGTAGCTTTGGCCCAAAGATAATGTTTCCCCCAAATGCGTTGCAATGAAAAACTTCTGTCTGACCCACACAATGAATTAATCAATAAGCTATTAATAGGAACACAACTTGAATTGTAATGGAATCTCTGCTTGATTATCCGTCCTTGCTTTAATGGCAGCAGTATACAGCAATCAATTTAATTACAGCAGTCCTATTGAAAAAAAAAAAAAAAAAAAACACATACACACACACTCTCAAATACAATACAAGGTCAAGGCTGAAATAATTTTGAGTCATAGCAAAATTAAAATGTTGATTTCTGTTTTCAAAAACTCATCTGTTGTCATATCATAATGTGCATTCTTAATATTATGTCTACCATTTACTGGCAGATTTGTTGAAGAGTGTTCCCCTTTGACACATCATTGTCATATGTACGTAAAACTAGTCTGGCTTTCACTTATGAACCATAGGCTTTTTCATTGGTATTGTTTCGTTCTTAAGGTTTTTAACTGCTTGGTACCTCCCAATCAGAGTGCTCTGATAGAAAGGACTAGCACTAGCTCTAGTTTATGCTTTCAGGATTCTATTCATGTGGCTGTTACAAGGGTTTGAACACGTTTGGGAGAATCATTTTGCATATCAAGACGTGGAACTGTTTCCATCATCTCTGGTTTTAAAGATCATATTTGATCGATCATTTTAAAGATCATTGCTTGGAACATCATACCAATTCTTCTCCTGCAGTCCACAGTAACAGATAGATAGTTATTATTAATTGTGTTCATTGATGTCTGTATGGTGCCGATTTAAGTTTAAACCACATATGTTTTTATTGTTTTATGTGTGCTTGATGATGGTCCTTTCATTGTTTTCAGGACCCCCTTGTAAAAAAAATATCCTGTTTAAATAAATAAATCAATAAATAAATAGTCATGTTATTACATAGAAAATGAAAAAGGGTGGATTATAGGGCCAGGGCTTCGAAAAAACAGATTAAATAAAAGTTTTACTTTATAACTGAGAATTGATTGATTTGTTACTGTAGGCTATACTGTACTGTGATCTGGTAAGAAACTTGTCTGTAGGTTCCCTTTTTTAATTTAAATCCCCTCAGACATTTACTCTCATTCGGGGGAATATTTTGGTTGGTACACTTCACTTGATTGCACTGTTCTGTTAATGACAGTAATGTGTGCAGATCAAACATACAAAGCAGAATTATAATTAAATGTGCATGTTTAATAAAAATAAATACTCATACACCCAAACTTTGTTAAAGTATGTTTAATTAATGTAACGTGTCAAGCCTTGATTGATTTAAATTAATAACACAGCCCCAGGGTTGTTCTTGGTAGTTTGAAAGCTCTTTCAAGAAAAGAAACTCAAACAATCAAACACACGGACTATTTCCTGTACTCTTATGGTAATTTGGTAAGAGAATAAAGATGACCCTAAGATTATTTCCTAATCCGTTTTTAATAATTTGTAACCCTAACTTGGTTTAAAACACAGTATGGGCCCTATTTAGCAAATATGTACGCAGCTGCTATTGCTAGGACAAAAATGACAGCTGTAGCGAACTGCTGCGATAGCGCACCAAAATGTGATCTAGAAGTTGGGGCTAATGCACATCAAATAGCGAATCATACACCCAGCCAATCAAAGCACAGTGGGTGGAGTAAAGTTACAACCAATAAGGATTCAACATTCCCTTTAAGAGCACCTGTGCGTCTGCGATAGTGAATGGAGGGTATTTTTAAACAAAAGAAAAGAAGGAAGACAAAGCAGTTTTTTAGCAGTCTGGAGGAGGAGAGTGAATACAAAATGAAATATAGAACATAAGGTTTTCCTTAAGTTAGGAATGTATAGCTTACCTTTGAACCGAGAGCACTGTCGCTGCCTTTATTATTAATGCTTTCGACATGTCTCCTTCCAGGTCAGCCTGAAGCAGTTGACAGATGTCAGTGAGTGTTTGTCTGTTGAGGTGAAATTGCTGCATACATTATGTGTCAGACAAGCTCAGAAAAGACAGATGACTTCTAAATATTTGCATACATCTTCTTGTCTGGACACATTGAAATTATTATTATTATTATTATTATTATTATTATTATTATTTATTATTATTATTATTATTATTTCTTAGCAGACACCCTTATCGAAGGCGACTTGCAATTGTTACAAAATTACAATACAAAGTATCACATTAATCCCCATATTTCTTTTATTTCTCTTTTTTTCTCTCTCTTTTCTTTGCCAGCTTCCCTGGTAGTTTCACTGGTATTTGTTGTTGACCATGTAATTTACGTTCAGTTTAGACCTGGTTTTCTCATGTCAACTGAAATGCAAACGTTAACATTGTTTATGGTTTGCTATATCGCTGCATTTGTATGTGAATGAGGGCACTAAAACACAGTTGCTAAATCACATTTGTGGACAAAGTCTGTTAGCCCACACATGCGCCTGATTCTGATGCGCTAACTGTTTGCAAAAGTGTTTTACGATTGCATTAGGGGTTTGCGAACGTTGCTAAATAGAGCCTTATATCTTTAGTTGTTTTCTCAGACAATAAAAATAAAAAGCTTATGACTATAATTTTTTTTTCTAACTTTGAAAACCACCATTATTGTTATTTTTAAATGAAAGGGTTTTGGTGAAATTTAAACTTAGAATGAGATTTTTAATGGAGCATTAGTTACACGCCATAAATATGATTTGTCTTGTCATTTCTCATATCTGTTTCCTAGAGATTTAATTCTCTTGACCGAAATGCAACGTGCATGATTTTTTTCTTTTCTTTCTGCAACAACTGTATAACACTAGAATGTGTGGAAATTAAGGCTTTATTTTAATTTGTGTTATTAACAAAAGCAGCATTTTTCAAAGTTTTTTCTCCAAATGGGTTCTTCATTTTTCAGACAGTAAAAACACACCTTTTTAAGTTACAAATAGAAAATAAACAATCCAACAGTACTCAATCGTTCGGAGCGGTTCTGTTGCAGGGGCAATGACGTGATCCCATGTGACAACTCCGCTGAAAGAGTTGAAAGTCCAAAATGTCACATGATATGAACGATGAAGGCTGTTTAGTCCAGCCATACAAAAAAAAAGGTGTAACAGTATATTTTCTAAATTCATAAAAAAAAATGAAAAAAATAAACAGACGAATGATTTTATTATATTATATATATATATATATATATATATATATATTAAGGGGGGTTGTAAAAAGGAATATAGAAAAGCAGAGTGTAGTCAGAACTGATAAGGGAAAGATTGGTCTTTTTGATTTTTTTCAAGAAAATATTTACAACCTGCAAAGTGTGACAGAACTGATAAGCCCTGCCTCCAGAGTATTATTCAGCAGGTGGTTTTTGTAACAGAAGTGAAAAAAGGAGCCTAAAAGCCTTCAGCTTTCTTAAAAGGGAATCTTAAGTATAATTTGAGAAAGCAATGACAGAGCCTTACAGATAGTCATTTGGTTTAATAATGCCTGGGTAAGGTGTAGCTGGAGGGTGTTTCCACTGACGCTCAGCTATACCTCAGACAGTACAATTTTGTATCTCGTACCCAATGGGGCCAGACTGTGCTGTACAGAAGTATGTCATCGAAAGACGTGCGCTAAAGAGAAACTGTTTTGAACAATGATGACTGTTTTCCACCACTTTTCACTTATTGCAAAACAAACCCTCAATAATAGAACTACCTACTGACAACTGTGTAAGACTGAAAATAAAAATAGCCACAAATGTTTGTTTAATTTCTTCCATCTTCTCTTGTTTGCATATATTCAATCAATCACCCAATCCAATGTGGCCTTTTACTACCGCACTACTACTTCCTCAGTCAGCTATGCAGGACAAAATTACACTGGAACGCAATCAGCCATCTTTAAGTACAGCTCGTCCAGCTCAGCTATACCTAGGGAAAGGCAGTGGAAATAAGGTATAATTTAGTGAACCTACTATATCGACTCACTTGTCGATAACTTAAATGAAATAATCAAGAATAGAAAGATATTTGCAATATGTATAAATTACATACTGAGCTCTTTCCACTTGCGATCCATACCATATGAAACATGGTAGCAAGCCATTACAGTGTGGTTTCTGTGTACATGATCTCAATTTATGATTCTTTGGTAATGTAATCAATAATGATTTGGTATGAAAATAGCTAATAAAATGAAGACCTGCCTCCTCCATTTTTGAAAAAAGTGGCCATGTCATGTGCATTAAACCATATAGGAATTAGCACAGTGATGTTTTTATCCACCTGCAGCACTTTGTCTGTAGTGGATATAAAATATTCCTCATGTGCCCTAAGTGTATTACCATATATTACCATATTTTAGGTTGAATTCCAACAGTGTCACGTTTTCTTTATTTAGACTTGTGCCTCAAATTAAATTACAGCACACATTTCCTGCCAGGTCCTGGCTCCAGTATTGCCTTCCAAAGAGAACTACCAGAGTAGCAAAAATTCAGACGTTGACAACCAAAACCCTGTCCTCCTTTTTTTGGTCTGAGCTCATAGCCTAAAACTAAGGCTGTAAATCAACATGATTTAAATCAATGTGATATAACATAAAATAATACCTGACAATTAAACAAAGACAGAATAATATTTTTGTCTGAGGGAAGTCTTATTCATGAAATTGCTGGGTGATGAAGCCTGCCAATGCTTGCCTGTCGTTCCTTTCAGCAGCTCAAAAAGAAGGGTGTCTGACTCAATATCAAATGCAATCTGTTATCCCTGCAGTTTATAAACTGTAGCCGATTAACCTAAACACACATCAGAACAGTTTTAAAAATAGGAGTACCAGGTGAACTTGTTAGTGCCAAGGAACTTGCAGCTCTCAGAATACATTATGTATAGTCAGAAGTACCTTTATGGAAAGTGACTCTTTTTGCTGTTTGTGTAATTCTATTTTATTTTTACGTTATGGGCTCAATTTACTTAAAGGTGTCTGGATTAAAAAAAATAAATAAATAAAATTGAAAATGAAATGAAATGTTTGTGGTTTAAATTTAGAAATTAAGTTCTAAGACTGCAGTACGTGTAGTGCCCCATATGATTAGAATGCTATCCCGTCAATTTGTCACGCATTTTTCATCACCAGCAATTCACACCGGTCATTTTCACCTGTAGCGTTTTAAACAGCTCTGATATGATAATGCACCCTCTGTGATGAATTGTCGCTGGTGATGAATTGTTGATCATAGACCCAGTTATAATATCTTACAAATAAATCAATGATGAAATGCTGTGTGAGCTCTCAGAAAATAGTGCTAATGACAATTTGGTTTAAAAACGCTTTGTGAATTTCCCTCTGTGCAGTCCTACTGTATGTGCTGCAGAAGAACCATGTTTCAGGTGGGGTCCTAATACCATAGGGAGTGAATCAATAGTGTTGTAGGTGGATAAATGGACCAGAGTCAGAGTGAAAATAAAGTGGGAATCTTCAAAAGAAAGAAAAAGGACTTGCAGGGAAGTTGTTCTGCTAATGAGATGGAAGTTTTTTTTAAAGCTGGCGGCACACCCTTTAGTCTTCTCACTTTAAACACAACAGTGCAATAACCTAGTGTCATGTTTGAGCACTTCTTTAATTTTCTAGTAGAATAAGGGGAGGCAAACAGGAGGACAACTTGATTGTATAAACTCCTACAGTGCTTTGTTCGTGTGCTGGCTTACAGATTTTCACATTCCCAGACAACAGTTAATCAAGAATAATCACACAGACATGGTTGTTCAAAGTTTAATGAATCAGAATATATATTTACTCCTTCAGCTTATTATTAATGGTTCGAGTGATTTTAAATCTACTTTGATTTGAAGCTTATAGACCGTCCAGGCAGTCTGGTGTCTTTGCAAACTAACAGCATTAATACTATATAAAGCAGTATGGTTATGTCACGCACCTCAGGCTGTTTAAGGCACCCAATGCACTAATGTATACAATAAAACAATATGTCTAAAGCTAGTAATAATAATTCTATCCTATAACATCATGCTTTAATATATGTAAAATATATTCAAGATCATGCTTACCCCCCGTAGAGTAGTATTTCTCAAATAAAACAGGAAAAGGGGGGAAGAGCCTCTGCAAACATCAGGCTTGAGTACAGCAACAGGAGTCAGCTTGCAAAGATGGATCAGCCATCCCGAGTTACCAGGTCGGACTGATGCTGAACTGTAATTCAGCATCTGTATTTATAGGTCTTTTTCCTCTTGATCATGCATCAAGAGGCTTTGGGTAGGATTTTAAAAAGTTTGTAAATGATAACTCCAGTGTTAATCAAGAAATCGGTATGTAGCATTGCTTTTGGCATTTTCAGCTGTCTTTATGCCTATCTCATTATTAAATAATCATGCTAACATGATTTCCGAAATTATGTTGATTTCCGAAAAATTTTTACTATCTTAACGAGCAGTGCTTCTTGCCACTATTTCTTTTGGTTGCTTGGGAATTTAAAAGCAAATCCTTGTTAATTGTCATAATTTATCAGGAGTTAATTTGCACTTGAAAAAGGAGGATTTTAATTAACGAAAGATTATGACTCACCTTGGCTGTGACACAGACAATACAGAGACTACCTAGATAATTCAATATTTGTAGTTACAGAAATATTTTAGACTTTTATATACTTGTGTTTATGAATGAGAAAGGGATGCATGGATGCATAAAGTACAGGCTAATAGGTCAAATCAGTAGGTGAAAAGAAAAGGCTATGGCAGTAATAAATATCTACAATTTTGGCTAGAACTTAAGATGACGTGATCGTGAAAACCACATATGACAGGAGACATGCATGTATACTGTCTCTCTATTAAACACACACAAGAATACACACACACACACACACACACACACACACACACACACACACAGTATTCCATTGGTTTGTATATAATGTCCGTGCCAATATTTTTTTAAAACAAAATCTGACATTGTACTTTTTAACTATTAGACTAAATATTTACAGAATACTTAAAAAGAGCTGCTATAATCATGATTCATTCATTATTAATAGTGTTATCTTTAAATTATACCAAATCTGTGTCACCCAAATGATTATAAAGTCAATAAAAACACATTTTCTCTATGCTGTAAATAAAAGCGTGATTTGGTATAGTTTAATTATAACACTATTAATAATAATAAACAGATCATGCAGCATGGTCCGAATAGCAGTTGTTAAGTATTCTGTAAACATTTTGTCTAATAGTTAAAAAACACAATACGGGGATCGCTTTCAAAAGATATCACCATGGACATGAATGGAATACCTAATGCTATCGAGATCATTGACATGGATTTTGACTAACGTCTTTGTAAAGTTGTCAGACCCCCCCCCCCCACTGTATGTACAGTGTACACTCTCACCTTCACATGTCTGTATGCACATATTATAACATCTTCTCTTAATACTGTAAGTGTTCGATGGCTACTTTTATTCATGTTGAGTTTATTTATCGAGGAGGCGAGCAAACAGTAGCAGAGAAAATGCATGATTAGAGTAATTACTTAAATAAATTCCAAACAATATAGATAGATGGCTTATCCCCCCAGGAGCTATCATTTCCTTAAGTTAAGCATGCCCTGTGACAGGTGTGAGTTAGAACAGATATAGGGATGGTGTTTTGCTAAGGGCATATTCAAGAAGCCTAACACTAGCACTTTTACAATAATATTCTTGCTTTTAAAAAGTTACTCTTTCTTCAATGGTCTTCTGTCCATTGTATCCAGTTGGCATCCAAGGTATTGGGGAGTCCCCAGCAAATCTTTTGCAGGTTCTGCTCTTAAAGCTTCCTAAAAAAGCAATCACTGAGGTTAGGAATCCAAAACTGGGCAAAGGTGTGTTACTAAACCAGTTACCTAGTACTTACAAGATGTCTAGACCCTTGTAGCAGATTCTCCAGCTTTACATTCCAATTTTCCCAAAGGAGCCAATTTCACTGGATGGGTTTCATTACATCCCATACATTGAATTATCTGCTGGTTCAACATTTAAATGAGAAAAGGATCATCCTTGTGGGTCATTAGGAGCACATTCAAATATTATTCTACAATGCTTTCCCATGTGGGAGCATGCAGGGCAAGGCACAGGTTCTGCCTTTGACAGCCCAGTTCTACTCATTTGACATCCACACATTAATCTGGGCTTATACCGGTATCTCCCCCTTTTCAGGAAGTATTCGTTCTGGACTAATAACTATTCTGTTCAAACATCCAGAATATTGGGTTCGGCCAGAATTAACTATTTATCATAACACAGGCTTTCCAAATTTCAGTTTTATGCAAGATACTAAGGGTTCGAGGGTCACTTGGGACACCAGTCTCAGCTTCTCACACAGTTATCAGTTAATCAGTGTTTTTTTTTTTTTTTTTATTGTATCATGTAAGGAAATTATTTTGACAATACAGGGTACGTGTACTGTGGGTTCCCCACTAGCAACATCTCATTATACTGACTGTATTAATGTGATTAAAAGCTTTTTTTTTTTTTTTTTTTTTTTTTTAAACCTGTAAAATAAATAAATAACTTTATTTAATGGTGAAAGCTGTCTGTTGCTGGTTCAGTATAAAACGATTTTGCTTTGTAGTCAATAATACATATCTTATATCAATGGATGGTTTTAGAGTGAACTCAGGCATTTACAAAGATGTGTCCTCTTTCCACAAAAACAAATTGTTTTAAAATTAGAAAACAAAAATACATGGATAGCCTACCAAAAAAACCCCAAAAAACAGTATACGTAAAATGTCTATTATACTACACAATTTAAATCAATACCAAAAAAGGCGCTCCCTGATCTGTTTCGCAGTAGCAGCAGCTGTAGTGTTACATAAAAGCTTGTGTCCCCTGGAAGGCCAGTACGACATCCATTTCGTATGGCAATATTGTGAAAAACACAACATGCCATGAAAAATCACAGACACGAGGACTGTTATAGTGTACTACCTGACCCATCCAAACGTCTGAAACACATTTTTAACATTTCAAATGATGACCAGATCCAACCTGTCAGTACATTTTAAACCCTGTTTTGTGCACATTATGTCCCTTGTACCTTAAAGGGTTAAGACACAACTTGAAAAAGTTCTGAGATCAATCAGCTGCTAGGAATCGAACAAGCTTGGCCTCCTCTTGTTCGTAAATTTTTGTATGTTCTTATAATAATAATAATAATAATAATAATAATAATAATAATAATATCTTTATATTGTGCCTTTCATAGTGGACAACCATCACAAAGCACTTTACAGAGATAGGCTGTGAACTGTGCATTATATGTAAGTCATTTACAATAGGACATTGATGTAACATCTCATCTGAGGTTAAGTGACTTGCTCAGGGTCACACAGTAAGTGGCAGAGGTGAGATTTGAACTGGTGACTTTCTGGTTACAAGTCCTGGACTTTAGCCACTGAGACCACACTGCCTCCTGAGTTTAAAAAAAAAAAAAAACACTTGCCTGAGTATTTATTCTTTTGTACAGTGGTGAAATTCATTTAAGAACTGCAAGGATTGCAGGATGCTCCTCGTCTCTGTCTGTTACTCATGCAGCAATTTAATAAAAAGAAATTGCTGCTAACTGAGTGGAGTTAGTCGTTGATTAATGTGTGTGTAAAGACAATGAAATATACCTATTTGAAAATATGTATAGTTGAAGTTTCAATTTAAAACATGCTTTGTAAAGTACAAAAAATAATTTAAATTCATAGTTTTCTAAAACAGTCAAATTTAATTTAAAAACTAATACACCATAAAGGCATTTCGAGTTTTAAAATAGTGACGCTGCACTTTGATCATTCATCTAGTAAGGTAAATCTATAACAAAAACATTGTCAATGTAGAAAAAAACAAGTTAGAAAAATGCAACAGCTGTTTAAAGTGGTGATATCAAACACAAAAGCCCAAGTTAGGAGAAGCAATTGGGGCAACCTTGTCAAGCATCAAGCAAATAGGCACAATTGGAAAGGTGATGGGGCCCAACATTGACACAATTGTTGCGTCCACATTTTTGTAAAATGACTTTACACTTACTTATAAAGATGCAAATGTGTGTAAGTAAATTAAAATGATAAACTCTGCATCCCACGCAGAGTGAGAAGACAAACATAAAACCTTGACCATGCTCCAAGGGATATTCAAGGTTTTTATATTTTTTTTATACCCATCCCCTGATCTGTGCCTTTCAACAACTTTGTCCCAGAGTTCTTTTGAAAGCGCCTTGGTGCTCATGGTTGAGTCTTTGCGTTGAAATGCACTACCCAGCAGAGGGAACCTACAGGAACTGATGAATTTATCCTGAATCATATTGATCACTACAATTTAACACAGGTGGAGGCCACTTAACTAAGTGTGTGATTTTGAAGGTGATTGGTTACACCTGAGCTAATTTAGGATTGCTATTATAAGGCGGGTGGACACTTATCCACCCAAGCTAGTTCAATTTTTATTTTTAATTAATGTTCTACAAATTTCTTGAAAGTTGTGGGGTAGGATGTGTAGATAAATGAAAAAAACAACTTTTAATGCATTTTAATTCCAGGCTATAAGGCAACAAAAAGTGAAAATTTTGAAAGGGGATATAGACTTTCTATAGGCACTGTATATATATATATATATATATATATATATATATATATATATATATATATATATATATATATATACACACACACACACACAAAAGATTTAACAGCATATAATAAAATCTGGAAGAGAAAGAAGCGACCTATTGGTGTTGAAGTGTAGAAAGTGTGTATCAAAAGTGCGCACATCAGAATTTTTAGCAATTGACCTCCTCAACCTGCAGTTAAAGGCTTCCAATAGAAAATTGTGTTTTTTGCAGATTTTTCCAAAAGCAGTAGCCCCCCAAAAAAACCATCAACCATATGCAAATGTTCATATTTCTATACTATTTTAGCATAAATTATATAAATATATCCCTACCTTGTTAAGCGATGATGACTTAAAAGCCTGTAGCTCAAAATATTATTTAAAAAAGAAAAATGATTACTTTTCTTTCATTCCTTGTTATCTCCTTGTTATCTCCATGCTTCTTTCAAATACTTATACATGCCCCTTCATTCGATTAAGGTAGAGGTAACCGTAGAAAACGTCAGTGCCTAGCAACAGGTTCTTCATTTTCCTGTATCATGCAATACTGAACACTGAAGAGTTCACAGTACTATTCAAATTTTAACTGTTAAAAACATTCTTTCAAATGCAATCATGTTTTGAAGAAACATATGCCACTATATGTAGTTTTAATCTGTTTCACTTTTTAGATGGTTCAAGAAAAAAATATCTTTATCAATGTATTCAGATGCAACATTGAGAAGTTCATTTTTTGCATTCATTCATTTGTACATGCATGCATGCATACATACATACATATAGCTTCTTTATACCTTTTAAAAATGTATTCTGTTTTTGTAAAATAAAACAATCTCTGATGTTTTCACTCTTTGTATGTATGAATAAAAAAGTTGAGAAAAATGCAGTATAACAGTATAAGACTATTAATTTGCCCCTAAATTTTCAGCAAAATTTTGTCAAATACCCCACAATTTTTGGCAAATATTTACACAATTTTCTACTGGCCCTGGTTATAGGTTCATATAGTTTAAGCAGATGTTCCACAGCTGGGACTAAAATATATTGAGCCATATGAGAGGTACTACTCAAACATGCTAAAATCATTCATTTAAATTTGTCATTGTGAAAGAATTTGTTCCAGATGCACACCCTCAATATAAATATGCTACCTTTGGCATTAGATTAACAATAATTTAAAACATCATTTGGGTTGTAGTAAATGCCCATACATTTGTGTGGTCTAGTGGTTAATGAAAAAGGATTGTAACCAGGAGGTCAAATCCCAGTTTGCTCACTGACTTAACCCAGAGGAAGCCATTTAACCTCCTTGTGCTCTGTCTTTCAGGTGAGATGTTGTTGTTGTGACTCTGCAGCTGATGTAGAGTTCACACACCGTAGTCTCTGTAAATAGCCTTGGATAAATGTGTCTGCTAAATAAACAAATAATAACATTTTATATATGATATTATGGACTTTTATGTTGTTGTTTTTTTTTGTTTGTTTGTTTTTTCTTCTGTCTAGTATGTATTGTCCTCTAACTTGCCTACAAGCTTTCAGGTTAAATATTCACAATTACCTTTGCATGTTCAGCTCTTTGATGTCTGTCTTGCATGTCTCTTTCTATAAGTTGCATTAGCGGCAAAGAAAGAATAAAGCCAAGCAATTAAGAAGAAAAACTTCAGAAACTGCATGCAAATTGCTCTCTCCTGTAATGGCATTTTGTGCACAACAGTTTTTCTTTGTTCGGGGGGCTGTTAGGTATATATTTTTTGTAACAGCATTTATTTGCAGTTCTAAAAAAGCCCAGACATAGACATATGGAAGTGTGGTGAGTCCACACTTCCAATTTAAACAGTAAACCGTTCTGTCAGCTGAATTGTCTGTATTTCATTTCTCAGACACATCCAGTGAAGCAATCTGAAAAAAAGCCTTGGAACTTCTCATGTCAGAATACAAATTAAAGTGGTCTAAGATACAGTCCTTAGTATATAAAATTATCAGGAGCCAAGTTTGTTATGACCTGGGCGTTACATAAGTAAGCTGTCTCTGTATGAAAATTTATATTTAATTTTGAATGTCAAACCATGTGCTAAAAATTGGTTGCTGCCTGAAATCAAATATTCTATCCTCTGTTAGCATAATCCAATTCAAATTAGGACAGACTGTTTTTTTAGGACACCGTAGTTTATTTTGCATGCTGCACACAGTGCATACAGAATACATCTTATTATATCTGCAAAAGCAAGATGCCTGGAAGATAGCGAGCGTGGATGATGAAATTATGGGAAACTAATATATAAACAATTGAAGATGAGCTGCTAGAACATCATTCGTTGATTGTTCCAGTGTTGCAGCAAGGTGTACTGCATTTTGATGCCTTTTCTTGCTTCTGAAGATGTTTACGCGACATGAGTAATGGGGAATAAATGCAAATTGAAGTGGCTGAGGGGGGATTGGGAAGCCCAGAGCTTCCAATGAAAAATCTTATTTTATCAACCTGTAAAATGAAGGTGTCCCATGAGTGCATCATCCAAGGAGAATTAAGGATTTATTAGCATTAGACCAAAAGGACTAAGTCAACAACACTGACAGGAGAGCAGTCAATTATGACTTTTCCATGTGCAGAATGAATTAGATGTCTCTTCTGAGACATTATAATATATTCACTTTGAGAAATGTCAACAGTGCTTTGACCATATCTGTAATCATTTGTTTTATCAAAAACTAAACAACATCATACCTACCCTATATCCATTTATGTTGGTAACTACTGCATATATTTCCCCAACCACAAAATACCTTACAACATCAAAAAGGGAAAACAGCTTTGGTACTTAAAAAAAAAAGTGCTTGAATGCCTGATATAGCACTGCACGAAATGCTGACATGTTTGCTTGTGATACAAGGTGAATAGTTTAGTACCACTTCAATGTTTTGGGGATTTTGTAATTTGCAGAAACTGCAGATATATATATATATATATATATATATATATATATATATATATATATATATATATTGCATATTATTAAGAATATTTTTTCCTCAAAATGATTTGTCAATAATTGGTCAAGTAGTGAATATTTAACAACATATTAGCAGATTGAGACAGGGATGTGCTGATGCAGTGCTTTCCTTGCTTGGTCTGTGAAATTTGTAATTTGGTTTTGGTAATCTCACTCTTTTCACACAGTTTTGATACTCGTTGGTGACTGAAATCCTTAGCAATCAGTCACTAATGCACTTTAGCAGGAAAACCTATTCTGGCTCAGATCAGAAACTGCCGATGGGTGAATTAACCCCAGAAATTCCAAGCAGAGGAAACAGGGAAATTCATGAGCTTTCATTTACTTAGTTTGCTACAAAACACAGTATTATTTGTTACAATAAAAACGTACTTTTGCCTCAGACCCTATACAAAAGTCAGAGGTGTAGACATGCAGATAGAAATATCAAAACAATTGCAAACAGTTTTGTTTAAAAATGAATTTGCACACAACCACAAGCAAATCGGAAATAACAATTGAAGTATATTTCATGACACAAGTTTCAGATTGTAGGTTTATTATGAGAATAAGGGGAGGATGGTGAATAATTCTCCTTGATGATGATGAATCTTGTTTTCATCTCCATGTTAACATGAGAGTGCAGTATATTAACTACTAGGTATTGATTTCTGCTCAGTTACTCAATTAATGTCACCTACACACAGAAGCCTTTTCAGTATGTTCAATAGCATTTCATTCTTTTAACATTTTGTCACATTATTAAACATTTTTGTTTTATATACTAGGGAAAAAAATTTCCTCAGATAATTCAGTTAAGGGTGTTCACAGGATGTTATTCAACAAGGGAAACTCTTTGAAAGTGGCATAATTACTGACAGAAAAAACAAACAACTAAGCTAAGCAGTATATATAATAGATATAATATATATAATATATAGATCAAATATATATATTATATATATATATATATGCATAAAGATAATATACGGCCGTCAAACGCAAAAATAAACTTAATAGTAATCCATTTGGACATATGCTTTGTCAGTGTATATTTTTATGTTTCTTTTAGGAACTTATGTATATCTTATAAATTAAACTATCACTATAAGAATAAATTACAGTCACCACCTACTATATACATATTACTATTCTCCTGTGACTAGGAGACAGACTTAGGACAGAAAGGCAGGAGACCATGTTTTACAAAGAATAGTGATGGTATAGAATTGTCATCATTGGGACTGTAAAATAAGTTTTGGCATCAATCAGCTTTTCTGATGTTCTTATGATAGTTGGACCAGATTTATTAAGGTCTTTGTGGCAGGCTGGCGAGTGGATAGAGGCCCAGAGACAGTCTGCAGTTTAAAAAAAATACTCATTTTATTATAAATAACACAAAACAAAAGTGCACAATGGCAAAATAAGGGATTTAAACACAAAAAAAAGCCCAATACAAAAACAAACTTACAAAGTTTCCAGGCTGGGCAATGCCTTCACTGGATTCAAATTTACCAAACCAAAACCAACAAACACCAACCTGCTTCCTCAGCTCCCTCTTCCCAAATGAGAAGCAGAGGCCTCCTTTTATTTAAGGTGGCTGGACGCTGATTGATCGTTAATTAACCTAATCAACCCCAGCCACCTGAACATAATAAACCCAGGCAGGTAGGGGAAATTAACCCCATCCTTGCCAATTTAAAAAGGGCAGAGCTTTGCTCTGCCACAGTCTTCTTGAAGCCAAAAAGCTTCATACATTTGTATTAGTAATATGCAACTATTGTTCTTAGAAAACATGACACAAACAAATGATCAGTTACAGATTCAAAGGTTTGCCTACACTCTTTATGCTCTGCTACCAGTTAAGTAATTTTAACAGTTTTCTTTTTCTTTCACAAAAAAAATGTGCAATGGTGAAAAGAGCATTGTACATCTGGACCATGGAGTCAAACTATTATACTACTTCGCTGGCAATGTTAGCCTATTTAGGCTCTCAATGCAGTTGAGGCAAACGCTGATAATGCTTTTGAAACCTTACTGTCTAGGTTAGGGTGAATTAACCCCAGAAATTATAAGCAGAGGAAACAGGGAAATTCATGAGCTTTACAGGTTTGCTATAAATTAACCGTCTTCTGGAAAAAAAACAAATCTGAATAGCAATATCAGTGGAAATGAGAGCAGTAAATCTTCAATGATTGTGTCCTAAAGTTGCAGGATTACAATCTATAAATTAATAACATGGTTTATGTACATAGAATATGACAAGCCCTTTACAAGTCACATCTGAAACCGATAAGCATCTCTTATTAAGACACCATTTGTCTTCACCAGCTGACTGCAGGGCTGATGACAGATGTACATGATTCTACTAACAGTTATAAACCTTTCCACATGTAATGCAAAGCTAAGGCTGGTGGCTTGGCAGTGTCTTCTGCAGGATTTTAATGCGGGTGTCTCTCTAAGTCTGCACTTTATTTTGGGGGCAGTTATAGAGTGAAAGATTGATTTCCATTCTTGGAACTTTTTTTTCTGTTGCTACCAATGCTGCTGAATGTGTTGCCAGCACATGCATTAACATGGGACTGAACACTGAAAATGTCAGAAAAGGTAGCTTTTTGGTAACACTTGTGCCATTGTGGCTCAAATTACTCTGCATTTACATAGTAGTTACTTAGTAAATACATGTGTACTTACACATAATTGCAATGTTATTATGCATAGTTACAATGCACTTAATGTGTAAATCTATTTGCACAATACATTTAATTGTAAAATGGGTATTTTAAATGCTCTATCCTGATTGGTCAAAACAGGTCACATGAGGGTGTTGCTATTACAGCATATCACCATGGGTGGGCGCTTCTTCAAATAAAAGGGCAAATCACTAGTAGATATCCATGCACCACTAGAATTCTGCAGAAAAAAAAAAAAGGCAGAGATATTGGAATTTATCGCAATAAACGTGACTGACAAGATTGATGTGAGGGTCTGGAACCAACTCCCCAGTGAGGGTCTGGAACCAACTCCTCAGTAATGGTTGAAGCTGACACCCTGGGATCCTTCAAGAAGCTGCTTGATGAGATTCTGGGATCAATAAGCTACTAACAACCAAACAACCAAGATGGGCCGAATGGCCTCCTCTTGTTTGTAAACTTTCTTTTGTTCTTATGTTCTTATGATGTAAATATGGATCTTTTGGGAAACTGAAGTATACATGAGAAATTGCATGAGTCTGAATCAGACACCAATGATTATTTAAAGCAGTGAAAAAAAGCAAAGGTTTGTATTCAAATCAATTCAAAACTCGCCATTCTGATCCCTCTGTGCTCCTTCTCCCTGAACTACAGTGTTTCTCTATCCCATTTTAAAATAATAGTTACAAAATATCATAAACTTTCAGCTTTTTACAAAGGATTTGGGTCACTCTTAAAAGAGACTTTGGTGGTTAAATGGATGTTTTGTTGCCGTTGCTCCCGGTCTGTCCATTCCTCTCCTCTGGTCAGCCTACCTGTCTGCTGTTACTGGTCCAATCCCCTGCACAGCTGTGTGATCTGATGTAGAATATTTATAAATGCATCTCGACATTTCCTGCCGTACCTTTCTCTCCACATAAATTTGTCCAGATATGATGGTATCATCTCTTCTTCTGTGCCCAGTGTTTCTTAACACTGGCCCAGTAGTTCTCCACGTTGTCCAGCCGTAAACCGCAAAGTCAGTTTAATAAATAACCAGGTATTCCATGCAAATAACATCTTTCTCACCACTGTGAAGCGTAAGCACAAATCTGGCATGGGTACCTCCTGTTGCTACCCTGGATTGGAAAAAAAAAAAAAAGCACATTCTCACCTTATACTGTTGCAGGACTTGTGAGGAAGGGTTTGCGGGATTTGTGCAGTGTCACATGAAAATATTTTACTTTAAAATGTAATGAACAAACCAAGAATTACAAGAAGCATAACAAATCAAATAAAGAAAAATAACACTTTCAATGGCAATGTTCAATATATAAATCCCTTTTTTTTAGTTTTTATTTTTTTTTAAAGTTACTGTATATGGAACTATTTTATTTTACATATATGTTGAAATACAGAGAAGACACTCATAATTATTACATCATGTAGTCCAATATATACCAGTCTTGCTCATAGTTTTGTCAATAGCAATGTTGCATAGTTTCATTTATGTGGCACTTTTCCAATCCGTCGCATCAACTCTGTGTCGTTTCTCGTGTGTATGGTCATGTCGCCCAGTGAAAATTGGCATTGCGTCTGGTGTGTGGTAATCTTCATTTAGATGAAAACAAGATTCATCATCATCAAGGGTTATATTGTGCAAAACAATATACACATTGTAACTATGCATACTAACATTGCAATTATATGTAAGTATAAATGTATGTTTAAATATACAATAATTAGAAAAAATAAATGGAAAACATTTTTTCAGCTCAACTTGAGATATAGTTGCTCTCACTAGAGGAAGGTGCATATCTTTAGATTCTTCAAAGAATAACACAATTGTAAAATGTTATAATTCATTCATAAAAACAGTTAAAATATCTCTTTCAGTGTGAAGAACACGGGCCAAATATTGCAATTATTAGTAATGAACAATTATATTTAGTGGGTCAAAACCAGAGGCTTGTCTTCACTTTAACAAGCACATTCATGTAGTAGCAGTAAACAATATGTTAAACAGCACAACAGATAAAATACCCATGGTTACAAAAGGACTGCTTTTTTCAGCCACTGTAAAAATATAGACTAGATATGAGAGGCTCCTGCTGTCTGAATAATTCAGACCCCATTCCAATCCTATCACCTCATTAAGCACTTCATGATGAGTTTGCCCATTCTTCACTGACATGATCGGCTTAGAGTTGACACTTGTTAATTGGGCATCTTATGAGGGTGTGAGTTGGGCACTGTGGAGCCAGCAACCACTCAAGAATGTAACAGATGATGTCAAGAACGAGACAGACAATAACTAACGTGGCATACAGCAATTTAGATGCTAGCCTTGACCATGAAAATCAAAGTGCTTTTTGAAATGTTAGGACTGAAATCAGTTCTGAATCATACACTTTCTTTCAGAAACTCTTACTTTATAGCTCTCTTCCTTGGACAAACTGCTAAGTCTGCTACTGTGTATGCATGCACAATTATGTGGTTGCTTGTTATGTGCCTTGTACTGCCTGAATACCTAGACGACCACAATGTGGTAGTAGTGGCTCAACACAGATCTAACACAACTTCCATTTTTTCAAATCAGACCTTGGTCAATGCTTTAAGAATGTAAATACCATACTTTAAATTGCTAAAAACAGCTGTGGTGCTTATTCAAGGGCAGGTTCCATTAACTTCACAGTAAAATACTGGTGTGCTCTAGTGTGTAATTGTATTATTTAAAATTAATTTTATTCTTTATTCAATTAATTTAGTTTCTATTTGTAATGTTTTGCCATACTGTGTTTTTTTCTACATTTCTTTATTAAGTTTCATTATTGAGGGCGGCGTCTATTGCAAATCTGATATCTGTGTGCGGCGCTTATTCAAAGATGACGTTAATTCAGAGTAATACGGTAGCTATTACCCTTATTTACTAGGGGCATCTTAAGACAGTGCCCATTGCAGAAATCCAGTTGTCAAAACATGACCATTGACAAGGTGCTAATGGAGTTTTGTTCTAAAATGAGAAACTTGGGGGTCATTTTTGACCCTAGCTTAACCTTTGAGCCTCATGTTAGGAATATTACCAAGTTGTCCTTTTTCCATCTAAAGAACATTGCTCGGCTGCGCCCTGTCTTGTCGCTATTTGCTGCAGAAAAGCTTGTCCTTGCATTTGTATCCTTGCGGCATGACTATTTTAATGCCTTACTTACTGGGGTGTCAAAGAATACCCTTCAAAAGCTCCAGTATGTTCAAAATTCTGCAGCTAAGGTGCTGATGAGGTCTCGCTCTGGTGGTCACATAACCCCCATACTGAAATCATCACACTGGTTACCGGTCAAATACTGCATTGACTACAAAGTACTGTTGCTGACTTTTAAAGCCAATAGAGGAACCTCTCCCTCTTACATTTCTGAGTTAGTTACCACCTACACTTCTAGTCATGCTTTGCAGTCCTCCGATGCCAGCCTTTTGGTTGTTCCCCTTACTAAACTGGGTACAGTGGGTAACAGGGCTTTTTCCTCCTATACGCCTAAGCTGTGGAACACACTGCCTTCTGAGATCCGTGATTCTGAGTCATTGTCTGTTTTTAAATCCCGCCTCAAAACTCATTTGTTTAAATTGAGTAAAAATTGCATTTTTAGTTCCAACTGTTTAATATATTTTGTATGTTTTATTTTTTTGTTTTGTTTTCACTTTTGTTAAGCGCTTTGCAATATTTATTTATGAAAGGTGCCTTATAAAATAAAGATTATTATTATATAATTATTGATTGATTGGTAACACTGCGTAATAAGACTGGATAGCACTAACAAAATGTGTGGGGTCAGCCAATGCAAAACTGTTTTCATCAGCTATGACCTTTAGTCCCATAGGCCCATTAACCTGAAGATGTTTAAACAGGTGTTAATCAGTGGTGACCCAGCTTCAACACATGTAAACCAAAGTCATAAAGGCTCTTTTTATGGGGATTAGACCTACTGTAAAACAAAATACTTTTGTCCAAAATACCTGATTTTGAAGGAACATGGCCTCTCCTCTAAAACTCAAGAAAGAAACCATTCCCAACACCATTTCTGGCTCTGGCCTAAAGGATACAAGAAATAAATAATGTTGGAAGCTCCCAGTTGCTGGTCTGACTAATTAAGACAGGTGTATATAAAAGACTCAAAGGTCGCTGTTTGGAGAGCTGGATCCACTGTGGTTTTGAATATTTAACAAACAGATGTCATGCATTCACATTATTAGGTGCATTTTCTTTCAGTCATGACATCCGCAAAGCACTCATGTGACTCTTAAACATGTGTTCTTTGATTAGATCATTTCTAATCAGTAGTAACCTAAATAATAGGTATTTATTTGTCCAAAGCTTCCAAATATTAATTGCAATCATATATCTACTTTACTGGATAATTCATTAGTGTCCCCCTATCAGAGATTAAAATGTTTGTTGTAATGGCTTGGAATTTAAGCCCAATGAATTTAATGGAGAGGCAAAGCCTGGACTGGAACTGCAAACCTCACGATTCAAAGATAAATATATTTTCATTCAAATAAAGAGCAAGCTCAAGGCAAGTACATGTCTTATGCTGACGTCAGTATTATTAACCCAGCAGCCGTTAGGAGGGGATCCATTACATTGTCCCCCTGCTTAATTAAATATTGTCCTTTAGTGTAAATACAAGTGCATGTTTAACTAGGTTCAGGAAATTTCAACTTCAGTTTTGTCAATGTGGCCAATCGCTGTCCCCAAGGATTATTTGCTGTGACAGTGTACATCCATCCCCTGTGTGTATTTGTGTTATTTTGTATTCGTATTGTATTAATATTTAAACAGTATTGTTTAGTTATTGTTTATTGTTTGGCAGGGAAGGAGTTTAAAAAAAAAAGAACCTCCCCTGCTAGAAAATACTCATGTAGAATGTGTCTGTCTTCACCCTGGCTAATTGATTGCCAGTTTGAGGACAGCCAAATCAATATGAAAACCTGCAGCTTTGACTGACAGAGGAGAGCATGTTCAGAGGCAGAATGAGATGTGAGTGAAAGAAAGAGAAACTGAAACATAATGATTGCTGCGTGTGCTGATTATACACTGGCACGATACTTGCTTTGTTTTGTTTGTCTGTTTGTTTTGGCCACCATGCTGTTTATTTTGTGCTTTGTTTTGTTAAAATGTTTTGTTTATTTATAATTAAAATGCGCCGCAGCGCTTTTCATGCCCCAGTGCTGTCTGTGTGTGCTATTCTCTTCTGCGTCTGACCTCACCACAAAGCCAACCTGTCACAGCTGCAAATTTAGAGCCGATGTCAGGGTTATTAACTCATCAGCCTCAAAGAGAATTATTACAGCTCTACTGATACAATTTCATTTGAAGTTCAGAAAATATTTAATAAAACAAGTAACATAACCTGAAGGTAGGATTAGTTACTTTAGATACATTTTTATTTCAACCATTGTAACTTTGTAACCTCAATGGTAGTTACAAAAAATTATTGCATGCCGTAAAACCTTGCATATTTACATATCTGTGTGGGTAGTTTTCTGTTTTGTTCAGTACAATGTTAGACAATAGGATAGAAGCTGTGATCAATTGTCCGTTTAATGTGGTTTTGGACACCAGAAAGATACACAATGCAATAAAGCATACTCGTACTTACTTTTCAGATGACAAAAAGGCACTACAGCTTTCCTGGCTTCAAATGCAATGCATTTGTTTAATCATCTCTCAGTTTGTTTTGAAACCATAGGAATTTCCCCCCTTGATTTTAGTAGCTCAGATCTGAATCTATTGAATGAACTTTGCTGAGATAACTCAGGCTTCTGTAAACCCTGCTCAGAAAGAAGCGATCAAATAGGAGACCTGCCAGAAAAGTTCATTAAATACAGACCCGCACAGATTCTAAATTGCTATGGTATCTTATCTAAGGTATAAGTCTATACGTCTAACAATGGTTTTGGTAGGTCCTTTATTGTGAAAAGAAAATCATTCTGAGATATTTGTTCCTACATTGCATCCATTTCTTAATGTGAGTGCCACCTTTAAGCAATTTCATATTTTAATATTGATCACATCTCATAATGCTGAACAAAATACTGAAAAATGAAGTTGTTTTAAGATGGAGCTCACTGTTAAAAATTGATGCAAAGTAGGATTTTTTTCCTTTAAAATTTTCTTTCAGAGAAACTGTTCCGCAAAGCACCTATATGTTTACATTTGCTTGTGCTTAACAGAGCCTTTTCTATTAATACTGCTTTAGATACAAAACAATGTGTTGAATGTGTTTATATCTTATAGAAATCCTGCAATCCTTACTTTTTATTCAGAAAGAATGCTTCAGTAATGATTTCAGCATGGTGTTTCATGTTGATGCGTTTCACATGAAAATCCTTACATGTCTGACATAGAAAAAAAATCCCCTGCTCTCACACATATGAAGATAAGGCAAATTAAAAAAAAAAAAAAAAAAAAAAAAAAACGTACTCCACGTACTAGTGACCTGTAGGCCTATTTCCTTTACATAGGAACATCAATACCTTTCAACAAATCCTTGGATGGTCATTTCAAACTTTCTTATGTTCTTATGTTCTTATGTTCTAATTAAACTACATGCATTAACTGGCTGTTCAGATGCGGCCTTGCTAGAGCTAGTTAATGTGCAATATAAAACAGATCTAATTTTAATATAATATGAAGGATATTTTAGACTAACGTGTGTGTTGGCAAAGTGCAAGTCAGAATAAAAAGATCCATCAAGAATACATGACTCATTTCAAATACATTACCTCAAAACATACTGTGTGGCACTGTCACAATTCATTAAGCTTAACAAGCTCATAGTATGTTAAAGCATTGTAAGCCTACTTATTTATTCAATCAATCCTTTCTAAACACTACTGACTACTGGCAAGAATGGCATGCTTGGCACATAAACTATAACATCCATTTAGAAGATACTTTCTATTATAAAAAAAAAAAATCAGGAAAATGCGACTTTATCTTTGTCTTGAAAGGATGGCATGCTATTGTGCATCCAAAATAATTTAATTTTAATTATAGGCAAGTTATTTTTTTTTTTAAAGCATTTGGAGACACATTAAGAAAATTATTACCAAATTTGGAGACAGGAAAGTGGACAGACATCAACATTTTTTTTTACTGAATTAATTCTGGTTCTTGAACAAATCAAGTTAAACATCTTAAACGTTAACTATGTAATACATCATCTTAATTAGAAAATTATTCATGTTGTCTGGCAATAGACAGATAGCACGTGTCTATTTAACTAATGCAGTCAAATGCATGATGCAAGATTTAAACTATTTCTTAGCCTCAATCTAATGTCTACTATAAATGAACAGCTTCATTACCTCCCTCCCTCTTTCCCACACTACAGTAAAAATAAGAAACTGCAGAGATTTGTCACAATAGGTGCCATGCTTTAGGCAGTGATAGATTATGATAGATTATCTGCCACAAATAAAAACATTAAAACAACAGATAAAAAGTTTTAAAAGTAGCAAATAAGTTACATTAAAACCCACTAAGATAAAAATGCCATTTTATAAAATTATGTTTTCAGTCTCAACTTAAATATTGTAACTGTCCCAGCTTCCCTGATGAACGAAGGCAGAACATTCCATAGTTTATGAGCTCTAAGGAATAATAGTTTAGGAATAACCAGCAGCCCCACTTCCTGTGATCTAAGAGTGTGATTGGGAAGATACGCAGTCAATAGCTCCTGCAAATAGTTAGGTTCTAATCCATTCAGAGCTTTATAGGTTAATAGCACAATCTTAAAATCAATTCTATGTTATACAGGGAGCCAATGTAAGGAGGCTAGAACAGGGGTAATATGTTAATTTGTCATGGTTTTAGTCACAATTCTAGGGGCGGTGTTCTGAACGTGCTGTAGGCGGAACACCACACGTTTTGTGATACCAGAGAGAAGTGCATTACAGTAATCAATTCTTGATGAAACAAAGGCATGCATTAGTCACTCAGCATTGAATAAGGAAATAATTGGTTTAAGTTTGGCTGTATTTCTCAAATGATAAAAAGATACTTTAATAACTTCTATCGTTTGAGATTCCCTAATATGAATCTCAAACGATAGATCAGAATTAAAAATGACCGGGACATTTTTCATTTCAAGATTACATTTTGATGAGAGACAGCCAGGGTCAAACTCATGCAATCCCACATTATTTAGTTGGTTCCGAGTGCCCACAAGCATAAACTCCATTTTATCCAAATTCAACTTAAAAAAATTCTGAGACACCAAGCACTTGATGTCTTCAAGGCAAGCAACAAGTAAAACCCCAGCAGAAGTATTTCATGGCTTTAAAGAAAAGTGCAGCTGGATATCATCTGCATAGTAGTGGAAATTCACTCCATTTCTTCAGACAATGTCACCCAATGGCAGCATATATATTGAAAATAGCAAGGGACCAAGAATAAACTCTTGTGGAACACCGCAGTCAACTTCAGTCAATACAGATTTCTTCTCCCCAATTGAGACAAATTGATACTGTAAATGCTAAACACAACTGTTGCTGTAAAAATGTAAAGTTGAAATTGAGAAATACTTATAGTTAATATTTGCAAGTGTTAATGAATATATTTTCTGATCTGTACATTATGGTAGAATCAATCCACTACAGTTGACCTGAGGACCAGGGGTCCCATACAAAGACATGAAATATTGTGATAGAGGTGAATATGCACTACAGTATTGTGATACATGAGTAAATGCAGAATGAGTGGGGTGGGTGGAAATTGCCTTACTAAATTACTTGGTATCCTTAAATAGGTAATTGTCTCATCTTGACATTAACACAAAAGTTTTTTTTTTTTTTTTCTAATAGGCAATCCATCCTACAAAAAATATATAAATTTGCTACCAATGTGCGTAACAGCTTAGTGGACATTTTTTTGACCAAGCTCTAGTGATACAAATATTCTGTATTTGTCTTTCATGTTATGTTTCCCACAGCATAATTCAGCTAAGTACCATAGAAAGGGATGACTAAGATATTAAAATATTATGCATGGGCAAATGCCTTGTGGATTCTCATGTGAACACATTCAGTGGCCCTGGGGTTTTCTCCGATTTTGAATAGTTTGTTCCAGTGTAGGGCAAGGGGATTAAGTTTAGCCCGGGGTCAGAGTATTATGTTTTCTCTTTAAAAATGGCCTGTAATATCTTCTTTTCATTTTAAAATGTGCTTTTGCTTTGCAGCTGTACAGAAAATCTAATTACCTCAATCGTGGTATGGAGTTGGCTAATCCTATGCAATACCATTTTTCTTTGCTTAGTTCATTGCACGTAAGATTTAAACATAGACAATTTTATTGTTATTATAGAAGACCCACATAGATTCTATTAAGCCTGCTCAGTCAGTTGCTAAGAGTGCTTTCAGATCCAAAATAGCAATGACAATAAAAACATTCAGAAAAGGTGAAAATAGCCCTCAAAATTCCTAGTAGTTTTAGCTGCAACTGACTACCTCTAAGTCTGCTGTACTAGTCTAGTCTTTTCAGGATCAGTGCTGACTCTCTTTGTTCCAAAATTTACACATATCTGGTTAATTTTTATTCTAGGAGGCTGTGGCAAAGTGCCCGTCCCTGTGATTTTGTGTTGTGTGTTAATGTTGGTGTATAGTCATTGGTACACGGGATATAAACAGGTCAGTGTAAAATGTATATTTGTATTTAGGCACAAGAATTGCACAGCACTTCACGTGCAAGTAAAATGTAATAATATGTGAGCACGGGGAATTGCACTTTTATTAATTCACGTGCAGGTGTACCGCGACTCCAATTGAATGACTGATTAGCAATCAAGTCCCGGTACAGCTGCATAAAAGCAACATGTTTTCACATACTCAGGGTTGTGTGTTCGGTGAGTGGAGAACAGGATTGGAGACGAAGGTAATAACTTAAAGTAGATAAGTAAAATATCTGCTCACCATGGTTGTCTCTGTAGTTCGTTTTGTTTGTCTTTTTGTTTTGGCGACGAGTGCTGTGTCCTGCGTTTTTGTTTGTACAACCTTTTTATTTACTGTTCTGTTCACTCATTAAATGCTGAGAGAAACCATTCACTCAGCTCCACCAAACTCCACCTCTCTTGTTGTTTATTTCCTGTTTCTGGTCTGACTTCACCCACTCCGGCCATCTTTGTGACAGAGGCACACTGATAGGCATCAGTTTTATGCCTTTGCTTGTGAGAACATCTTAGCTCAAACAAAAAAAAAACTAAAAGAAAAGGCCAGCTGAAAACCACCCATTCTGCGTGATCAGATAATATTTGTATGCTCACATGCTGCATACAAACATTGTTTGGATTTTTGTCTCTATCAACTTTTGTAAGACTTATAACATATTTTTGGATTGTTTGGAAAATTTGTATACAGCTTGATAAGGGTAGGGGAATGAAATAGGCACAGCTGCAGATACTAACACCCCCCCCCCCCCCCCAAAAAAAAAAAAATGCAAGCTGATTATAAAATGATACATTAACATACACATTGGTGTGATTTACCATTTTAGGTAAACGTCCATCTAGTTTATTGTATGCATACATATGTATTATACATGCATGCTAAAATGATGGTCTACGAAGTTACATAATATTACATTAAATACAAATGCAGAATACATTTCCAATAGATAACATTGCTATATAATTTAGTTTTTAGTAAATTACAATATTGTGGAGACAGTTCAATTTCATATTTCTAGATAAATAAATAAAGCAAGCATATATTTATGATTAATAAAAAAAAAAAATACAGCGCCTATAGTAAGTATTCACCCCCTTGGACGTTTCCACAGTTTGTTGTGTTACAACCTGCATCTTGAGGCATTTAAATTTGATTTTTTCCCCCTTTGATTTACACAACCTACTCAACACTTGAAGAGGCAAGATAATTTTATTGTGAAGCAAGGGTTAATGAAAAAAAAAACTGAAATGTCTTGGTTAGATAAGTATTCACCCCCTTGAGTCAATACTTGGTAGAACCACCTTTGGCAGCAATTACAGCTGTGAGTCTTTTAGGGTTGGATGGGGATCGTTGGTGGACAGCAATCTTCAAGTCTTGCCACAGATTCTCATTCAAAGTCTGGGCTTTGACTGGTCCACTCTAGGACATTCACTTTCTTGTTTTTACGCCACTCCAGTGTCGCTTTGGCTGTGTGACTGGGGTCATTGTCCTGCTGAAAGGTTTTCCTCAAGGATGTGCCTGTATTTAGCTCCATCCATTTTACCCTCTACCCTGACAAGCTTCCCAGTCCCTGCCGATGAAAAGCATCTCCATAGTATGATGCTGCCACCACGATGCTTCACAGTAGGGATGGTGTTTCCTGGGTGATGTGCTGTGTTGGGTTTGCGCCAGACATAATGCTTTGCATTCAGGCCAAATAGTTCAATTTTTGTTTCATTAGACCACATAATCTTTTGCCACATCTTTTCAAGTCTCCCACATGCCTTTTTTTGCAAATTTCAAGTGGGATTTTACAAGGGCTTTTTTCAGAAATGGCTTCCTTCTTGCCACTCCTCCATATAGGTCGGATTTGTGGAGTACTTCATCTATTTTGGACACGTGAACAGTTTCTCCCATCTCAGCCATGGAACACTGCAGGTCTTCCAGAGTTGTCATTGGCCTCTTGGTGACTTTTCTGACCAATGCCCTTCTTACCCGGCTGCTCAGTTTGGGAGGACGGCCTGCTCTAAGCAGATTGTGGGTGGAGTGTATACCTTCCACTTCTTAATGATCGACTTGACTGTGCTCCAAAGGATATTCCATGCCTTTGAAATCTTGTTATGCCTATCCCCTGATCTGTGCCTTTCCACAACTTTATCCCAGAGTTGTTGTGAAAGCTCCTTGTTCTTCATGGTAGTATCTTTGCTTTGAATGCACTACCCAACTGTGGAACCTTACAGAGACAGGTATATTTACTCTTAAATCATGTGAACCACTTTTATTGCACACAGATAGACTCAATTTAATTTATTGTGTGAATTCTGAAGGCAATTAGTTGCCCCTGAGCTTATTTAGGAGTGAGCTTATTGAAGATTGCTGTCCACCAACGATCCCCATCCAACCCCAAAAGACTGTAATGCTGCCAAAGGTGGTTCTACTAAGGTTTGACTCAGAGGGGTGAATACTTATCTAACCAAGACATTTCAGTTTTTTTTTTTCATTAACCCTTGCTTCACAATAAAATTATCTTGCCTCTTCAAGTGTTGAGTAGGTTGTGTAAATCAAAGGAAAAAAAAAACAATTAAATACATCAAGATTTCAGGTTGTAACACAACAAACTGTGAAAATGTCCAAGGGGGGAACACTTCCTATAGGCACTATAGATAGACACTCTCTCTCTCTCTCTCTCTCTCTCTCTCTCTCTCTCTCTCTCTCTCTCTATCTCTATATATATATATATATATATATATATATATATATATATATATATATATAGTAAGGGATTGGTTGGTTAAAAGACAATATAAACAAACTGGTTGGTAATCAAAGTAATTAATATAAAGTGTTTGGGATCAAAACTAAAGATGGTTTAATTAATACACTGTTAATTGATAATGGTTTGTTAAATAAAGGAGATTAAAAATAATTAAATCAGGTTTAAAATAGAGTTCTTATTGTGCAGAGACCATACCTGGGGGACATTAGGACCTGGTAGCGGTTATAGGAGTCAGGCTCAACTCCAGGTTTATTCAATTAACTAATTAATAATGTTTAAAAGGGTGTGTGTGGGTGTGGGTGTGGGTGTGTGGATGTGGATGATAGTAGGAGTTTGGTTTGAAGAGTTGGAGAGCAAGCGGATTATAATGAGACTGGAAAAACGAACTATTGGAAAAAGTATTTGGGATTACGATTTGGATTGTGAATTGGTTTTGATGACAAGGGAACAGGCTTAGCCTGCCTCATTATTAGATAGAGGAAAAACTGTTCAGCTAGGGTCAGAGAACGGGTTAGGTTTTGTTTCATATATTTTTCTATTTTGTAAACAATAAACACACGCTACAGCATTTCTTGGCATTCTCTGTGTAAAGCATTTGAAGAAGGAAAACGTGTGACTGGAGGGCAATCCATCACAATATATAATATGAATGCTATGTCACATGTTCAGTATATGGCTGTTCCCCCGTTTGTGCCTGTTTTTTAGTGAAGTAGACTTTAAACAATACTTTTACTAACAGTGACGACATACATACATGCATACATACATTCATCAGATGGCTCTTATGCATACCAGTATATTCATTTCATACTGATAAAGGCACAACAGAAGCACAATTTAAAAGCATACTAGCATACTACTAAACCGGCAATTCAAATATGAAAATTGCCTCCTGCAGTTCAACATTTTCATTATAGAAAATGCCCTGTTAGCATCTGCATCACAGCTAAAATATTAAAAGGAATGATCTACAATGGCAGCTGAGAGGGATTAATATATGGGCAGACATTTTTATGAGGCTTTTGTTTGTCTCGTAATACATTTATTAAAACAGATTAGACAACATTGCTACAATGTACATTATTTATACTAAATTCTTTGGCTTTTGGCCTCACCTTCTGAAGTACCCCTGCCTATAAATTAGCTTGCAGATAAGTGGAGCCATGGGCAGGGGGGCAGGATAGCTGCCATCACCCTTTACACAAAGGCAAAAAACCAGGAGTCGTCGGTCTCTGGCGCACAGCGGGGATGTAGTGGATTGACTAGCTATTCGATAGTCTGGTATTGGAAGCTCCATCCCCTTTCTGGATGGCCGACTTCCAACTGAACCCGAAATGAACTGTCAAAACATCCAGTCCCAGGCATATTGTTTTGTTATACTTGCCCTCACAGGTCGGGAGGGATATTGTTGACTAGGATTCATTTGCTCACTGTCACGGTACAGTGCTTTGCGATACTCTGGTAAAAAAAGCAGTATATAAATGTAATAAATAGATAATATGTTCATATAAATCTATACACAACTGCATCTGTATTTGCATTTGATTGTGAATGTTATCAAATGCATTTGCATTTTGTGAAGTCTCAGTTGCATTTGTATTTAGATGCAACTGAAGTTCACACATTTGTATTTGCATTTATAGATTTAGAGGCATTTGCAGTTAAATGCAGTTAAATGCACCCAACTCTGAACTAAAGTGCAAGTCCAGTGAGGCTTAGGTGTACAGCTATGGTCAAGTTTTGCATCACCTAGAATTTTAGGAGCGTGAGACACATAATGAAATATATATATATATATATATATATATATATATATATATATATATATATATATAGCATGCAGAGGGAAAGGCAGCAGCTGGTAGGTGACATAATCACACACAGAGACATAAGCCTGATATACGCTCCTTGCAAAGGAGCCGGATCTTTTGTACAGTGGTATAGAGGTCCCGGGTTCATTCCCAACCTCCGCCTGCATGTGGCTTGCCTCGCCCTGTGTGGTACACCTACCTGCGTTAAGCGAGATTGCTACTATATATGTAGTGGGCAAAGAAATGGAAACACCTGGGTAAATGAGAGACACCAAGTATATTGAAAGCAAGGGCTTCCACACAGGCATGGCTCATGCGTTAATTAAGCAAATAACATCACAGCATGCTTAGGGTCATATATAAAAATGCTGCACAGGCCTGGTTGAGTATAATTATGGCTAGCATGGCTGCAAAAGGAGACCTCAATGACTTTGTTGGGTGAGTGGTGGGGCGCGTTTGGCAGGAGCTTCAGTGACCAAGACAGCTCAACTTGTTGATGTTTCACGAGCAACTGTGTCTAAGGTGATGTCGGCATGGAACTCTGAGGGAAAGACATCATCAGCAAAGGGCAACAGTGGGCGGAATCGTATACTCCAGGATAGTGATATCCATGCATCAATTCTAAGTGCAAACAAAACAGACGAGCAACTACAAATTTCAACCTGGGGCACGAGGAGCCAGTTTTGTCAAAAACGGTCTGCCGAGAACTTCACAGAGCGGGATACCATAGTCGGGTTGAAGTGCACAAACCATACATCACACCTGGCAATGCATGTTTGCGAGTCCAGTGTTGCAAAGAGCACAGGCAATGGACTACCAAGCAGTGGAGAAATGTGACCATGTTCTTGACAAATGGATGAGTGCACGTGTGGCACCAACCTAAAGAACTCTATTTCCCTGAGTGCTTGGTTCCAACAGTGAAGGGTTCTGGTGGTTCCGTAATGTTGTGAGGCACGTTTTCCTGATATGGTTTGGGTGCACTCATTCCCTTAGAAGGCAAGGTTAATGCTAATTACTACTTAATAGTACTGAGTGATCATCTTCACCCCATGTTGCAGCATTTCCTCCTGCCGGGGGAAGGGGGGGTGGCTTCCAGGATGACAATGCCCCCATCCACAAAGCACATGTGGTCGCCCAATGGTTTGATGAGCATGACACTGATGTTATCCATATGTCATGGCCTTCTAAGTCACCAGATCTGAACCCAATCGAGCATTTATGGGATATTCTGGAATGACGCCTGAGACAGTGTTTTCCACCTCCATCAACCAGGCGTGAGTTGATTGACTTTCTCGTGGAAGAATGGTACCGCATCCCTCCTTTAGAATTCCAGAGGCTGGTAGACTCTATGCCACGGCGCATACAGGCCGTACTGACCGTACGTGGTGGCCAAACACCCTATTAAGTGACTTTATAATGGTGTTTCCATTTTTTTTGTCCACTATCTGTACATATAACAACCACCCATTTTTATCGATCCCAACAGCAAGAACCAATTTTTTTCAATGCAAATTAGCCTTATTAGAATGAACATGTATAGGATCGACCCAGATACAACGATCTCAGTACTGACTGACATTGAACTTTCTCCAGTGTCAAGTGTTTTATCCCCTCAGTGAAAACAAACACCATGGTTGACTAATTCATAGATAAGGCTAATTCAAAGATGACCTATTGTAGTATGAATCATGCTTTTTGAATGCAATCGTTGCCTGTCCGTCATCTTCACACAAACTGCAACCAGGCAACGGGCGTGAGGAGCAATCTACGCTAGATAGTTTTTTCAAGAGAAAGGACAAGTAATTACTGCATTCAGCATGCAAGTGTACGTTCTTTCCTTTTTCATTTAATTTACTGTTTTCTTTTAAACATACCCTGCACAGGGGGAAATTAGGGTTGGTGTAATTTATATGTGGAAACAAGTTTGTTTTGTGTGCTTTTAGGAGTTGTTATGTTTGATCAAATGATTTTTTAGTGACTGCAATACGGTACTTGTGAAAGCAATGCCCAGCCAAGGCCGTATAAAGAAGCAGGAGTTGTTGTAAAAATACAGACTCTTAAGTTATTTAGTTTAGGGAATATGGATGGGTGATGTGTAGCGAGGGTTACGTAGTGTAGCCGGTTCAGTAAGGCTAGCTTTTGCACTGTGTGACACATTTTATTTGTAGTTTTTGTACTGTTTTATTTTGCCTTTTGTACAGTTTACTGTATGTGCCCTCTGTGTGTTACCATCCTTGGTAGTGTCACAAGACCTGTTTGTTGACTTTCTGTTTTGTGTTTAACAAATCCCACGTGCCTGTGCTGGTGTTTCTCTCAGTCTTGCAGTGTGGTTACCCACAGATGTGACACAAGTACCTTGTCACAATACTGTTTAAATGTTGATCAAAGTGAAGGAATCTTCAAAAAAGTACTAAATATTGATGTTCAATTCAAATTTGCCAAATTATTCAGAAACAGAAAAATGCCAAATCCTATTATCGTGAACACTCTGATATAACAAACATTTCTCCTAGTCCCATGGGGGCTCGTTATAATGAAGTTAGTGTGTGTGTGTGTGTGTGTGTGTGTGTGTGTGTGTGTGTGTGTCTCTCTCTCTCTCTCTCTCTCTCTCTCTCTCTCTCTCTCTCTCTCTCTCTCTATATATATATATATATATATATATATATATATATATATATATAGTCACAGAGACGGCCGAAGTGGGCGGCGTCAGAACCAGGAAGGAATGAAATACACAAAGACAGAACAGATGAATGTGAAACGATGATGGCGCGTGCTTGAGCCGGTTTATTAAAAATAAAAGGGTTTAACAAACAGAAAACAACAGGACACGGCACTCTATGCCAAAATAAAAAGACAAACAAAAACGGACTAATACTAAACAAAAATACGGTGAGCAGATACTTTATGTTATTATTGTTGTTATTATTATTATTATTATTATTATTATTATTATTATTATTATTATTTCCTCCGTCTCCAATCCCGTTCTCCACTCACCGAACACCCAACCGCGAGTGGGTGAAAACATGTTGTTTTTATGGAGCTGTACCAAGACTCGACTGCTAATCAATCATTCAATTGGAGTCTCGGTACAACTACACGTGAATTAATAAAGTGCAATTCCTCGTGCTCACATGTTATTACTTTTTACTTGCACGTGACGTGCAGTGCAATCCTCGTACCTAAATACAAATATACGTTTTAAGCACTCGTGTTACACAGACCTGTTTATATTCCCTGTACCAATGACAATACACCAACATTAAACACACAACATAACAGTAAATATACACAGGGGCTGGCACTTAGTCACAATATATGAACAGAATTTAGATATTTTATTTAACATCGTGTAATCAAAGAAACTACACAATTAAATTGCAAAAGCCTACCGGAAGCCATAATAGTAGTACATTATTTCATGTTAGATTTAAAAATTTCACTTTTTTTCTATTTTTGTCAGTGTTTCATTGAGTATATGGAAAACTACAAAGCAGTATCTAATTCAATATGTTAATGAAACATTATTCAACAGGATTAATTTGACTTTGTGAAGCAAAATTAGTTAATTCTATAATTGATGCAAAATTTTTGGCCACAACTGCACTTAATGTACAGTATACCTGTATGAACTGTATTCCAAGATATTAAGAACAACTTTAGATGTTAGATTTGCATTCTATATTAAACACCATTTAAATTAGCTGTGATATTTCATTAAACTATATTTAGTTATTGATTACATTTTTGATTCTACATTGAAGAGTAGCTTCAAATGTCATTTAATTTCTCCTTACTATTTTATGTGTTTGTAATCAGGGAACATACATTTTTCTAACAGCATAGTGTCATAACTGCTTGTTCCATGTGGGATTCCTGAAATGTTATGCATAGAACTGAAAAGCCAAATTACACTTCCAGGAGTTCAAATTAGGTAATGTTGAAATGTACCTGTTCCAATATTTAGCTATGCATTTTTTGATCCAGTGCATAACTTTTATAGATAACAGAAAGTCAAATTAATATTTTACTTGAAGTTGAACGCCTAAAATGGAAGTTTAACCTGAGTGAGGTTCAGTTTAAATTCTCTCAGTCATTTGCGTTAATCACTTATGGCTGCCAATATTTGCTCAGGATCAATGCACTGACTGTATTTAAAGAATTAGGAGTACAATTAATCTATGATTTTGAAAAAAAAAAAAAAAAAAAAAAAAAAAAAAACATTTTTATAAAACTAAAAGTTGCAGGTAGAAACAGTTAAAATAAATGCTCTAAAACTATCATAATAATGACTTGGTACCAAAGGGTACAGAAAGATCACATCACAGCCACACAATTACTTTCAAACCTTGGTAAAGACTTCTATAAGCTCAGCTCCTACACAATCATTTCCTTTGACTGCACTCCAAACTTCAGTTCAAGTTCAGAATGATTTATTATTTTTATTTTTTTACTAAAATAGTATACTGTAGTCTACAGTAGAGGGATTGTACACTGAAACTTCAATGACAAAATTAAACACTTCCTGTAATGTCAATAAACAGTATTTAGTTTGCTTACCTCCTACATTTGTGAAGTCCAATAATAATAATAATAATAATAATAATAATAATAATAATAATAATAACAATAATAATAATAATATTGCATTCCATATAAAACAGTTAGGATACCAATATATAAATGCGCTGAGTAAAGCGACTTAGTTGAAATTTTGCTGTAAAAACAATAGACTAAAGTATTTACAGCATTATCTCTTTAAAATGCAATCTCTATTTTTTTATATACTGTTTAGTAACAATGGCATGGATACAATGGATAAGTAACCATTGACATAAAATATACATGGTTTTAGTGATCTGCTTTTTTTTTAGTAACAGTTATTGCATGCATGAGGTAGGTAAGAAACCAGCTTTCTACTGCCTTACATTTCAAGATAAGATCATTACAAGTATAACATTGTACTTTTTAAAAAGGCTTTCATTTCAGCCAGACTCTACATTCTTTAAAAAACAAACCTTTAAAGGTCATAACGAACACAATGTGCTACTGTTCCTTGCAAACATCAGTTGATTTGCTGAGACAATTCAAGGGACTGGCCATATTTTATTCTTGGCTATGTTGGGTACAGGCCACAGGATTTGTCCTTAGGCTATTTGTTCAGTTTCTGACTTTATTCTTACACTTTTTTCTTAATGGCTAGTCTTCCAAGCCTAATTTTGAGATGAATAAATCTAAAATATGATGATTTATAACTACATTTGTGTCTTTTCAAAAGCAGCAACTGTGCAGGTTTTGGAAGTGGGCAAAATCAGTTCAAATGATGGTCTTTAATAGATGTTTTACTATAATTGACGGCAAACCTACAACAGATGGGGAGTACTGAAGGTGGACCCAGGTTACTCATGACGAATTATAAACAGCCAGAAGAGACAGGTTAACAACTATACAGTAAACAACCCTGTGGGAGCATGGTCAGGGTGAAAGCCCTGCCAGGGCATAACTTTGTATATGTGGGGAGTACTGGGGGGTGGCAGGGAGAGCGAGAGTTAAAATCCTCCCTGCAAACACACGTGGGAATGTGGCTGGAGCCATCAATTGTTTGTAATTGTAAATAAATTAACTAAAGTTTCATGGCCTCTGAGTCTCCATAACAACACACACCCTGTCACACCCCACTCTAATATTCATCTACTAGCACTCTGTACAAATAACAAATCATATAAAAATACCTTTGTTACATATATACAAATCAGATACAAATATATTTGAATACTATTCAGAGAAGCACAATCTTTCTACATTTTGTAGAATTATAAACACTGCGATAAACATAAATAATAATAATCACAACACTTTGACAGTTTATGTTTTATTTCATTGTAAAAAACGCCATTTTAGAAAATATCATCGGAAGGATTTTGAAACCGGTAAAATTTTTATACAAATATGAATTTAGAGTGTAAGTAAAATAGAACAATTGAAGACATACTACGTGGAATGTATTTGTCTGTTTGCTTGTAGAATTTTCTAGATCTCAACACACTGCCTCCCAATATGTGTCAGTGATGCCAGTGCGAAAAGGGCGTTTGCCACAGATCCATGGTACCCCATTTTTAGTTGCTGCTCTTATTCAAGCTTCATATCTAGCCGTCCTGGTCGACTTTGATTCATGGTTGTAATATAAAATAAAAATAGACAATATAAGCAGTTTGACACTGTAGGCCCTAGTAAATTAGACATGTAGAAAGGTGAAAGAAAAGCACATTTCACAACCTAAACCTAAACTTTAATAATTGTGTTTGGATATATAATAAACAAAACCCATGCCTTTAAAAGTGACACATACACGTATCTGTAGAGTAGGCGGAACAGGGCGTGATCACATTATCCTCTATGAGAAGGACAGTATGTGTGAATGGTGAGTGTTTTGAAATCTATGTAAGATTATCCCAGTAATCATCAATTACGAAATGCATATATATATATATATATATATATATATATATATATATTTGTAATACAACTTTTTTGTCTACTAACATTAAAACAAAATAGTTTACATTTTTTGGGCCGGTATTTCGAAAATAAAACCAACTTTGACCTGTCATATTCCTAAATCTCAAAAATTATATAATTGGTTCACGCACATTCAGGTTTATCAAAATTTAACTAATTCTGTGCTCTCTGAAGCAATAGCAACAGCAGAGTGACGGATGTGATTTTAGGGGCAGGCTGTAGCGAAAGAAAAAAAGCATTTTAATTTAAAATCACAATCTAGCTTGGAGTGAATTTTCCTTTGAAAAGTTGTAATATTGTAACAAACCTGGGTATGCTTTAATACAGTGTTCTGGAATGCTCTTTGCCCCAGAGCTAAAATTAGTTACAACCAGCAAGTGTTCAGTGACGTCATAGATGGGAGAGTTGCCACAATCAAGAGCTCGGCTTGCAGCAATGCAAGAACAAGGTATCCAGAGCTTGAGGTCCGGGCATGCTAGGGATTGGTGGGTGATATGCCGGAGGCATGGCCATATAGGGGGGTGAGGGAGTGACGTGAAGGAGAGAGACAGACAAAGATACTAGAGGAGAGCTGAGAAGAGAACAAAGGAGAACTAAAGCGCTAGGAGAACTACTGAAAAGAGACTGTTGTTGCTGTACCATTGGCTTGTAGAGCAGAACTCTTTACTTGCTGAGTGTAGAGTGCCTGCTGACAGTATTTGCCAATTACAATATTTTACTGACAAGTCAATAGAGTGCAAAACTTAAATCCAAGATGGCCAGCTGGCAGGAAATGTAGTCGAATATGGTGCGTAAAAAAGCATTTTCGCACATTTTAAAACCTTTTTTTAAAATTATAATTCTAGATGTTTTGAGTTAAGTAACAACTATTGATAATAACCTATTCTGAGTTTTGTTTGTTGAAATCTAAAAATACGTTTGACCACCCTAATATACACATTGCACTGGCAGAACTGCTGTGCCTATTCCATGCCGTTTTTGCCAGTCTGCAAACAGTGAGAGGTGTGTTTTTGGGAGGCTTGTTTGTACACAGAAACTTTTGACATTTCAATTTAAAACCACCATCTAACTTAAATCTTTGTGTGTACATACAATGTTTAATTTTTTTTAGTTATTAAGGCTCAATGTCAGTAGAGGACATAACTCAAGTCCTGGATAGCAGATGTTAAAACACATTTTTACATGATTAAAACTAAACTTTACATGATTAAAACACATTTTTGGTGCATTTTGATTTCAGATATATGTAAGTTAGTTAAAAACAAAATTTTAGATTGTGTTTGTTGAAATCAAAAGTTTTGTTCGACCACCCTACCATTACAAGAATTATTCTGAGCAAAAAGGTTATATGAGGCTGTGTCTGGTTTTTTGGGGCGGTTTTTTTGTAATAAGAGCGGCTGGTGAATAACCCGAAAGCTTTTACCTTCTTTGGAAATAAGGTTTTTATACATTTTGGATCCCTGACCACACAAAACCTTAGAGAACTGCTTAATATGCTGTCATCACAGCAAGTGGAAAAATGCCAATAGAATGTAAAAAGTGTTAGAAACTCTTTTGCTACTTAAGCATTGAGGTTCTTACTGTGCAGTGAATTCATATGCATTACTGATTATACTGAATAATGGCTTGTATCTGTTTGATTTATGTGTGCACCTATTGTGCATACAAAGGCATATAGTTTGGGTTCATGCTTGTGGGGTGTTCTGTTAGGTTACAATTGCTGTGGCCTATAATCCTGAGAATAATTGAATTATGTAAACCCAAAGAAAATGAACAGTATTCTGTGATATTTGTACAGCTGAAGTGAAAGCATAAAATAAATGAAATTAGAAACAACAGATGTAATATTTTCTCGTGCAAGGATTATATGAACCATAAGACTTAAGGCAAAGGATTTAGTAGATTGGAACCTGGGAATGGCCAAACCCATAAGCAGAAAACATAATGATACATGAAGGGTGTGGAATGACATGCTTATTTTATTATCATTATGTGGTTTATGGGCATTCAATAATTAGATATGTGCTTGTCGCGGATAGCTTGTGTGGTGACGTCACAGACCAGGAAATGCAGAGACACAGTCTTCTGAGTGAAAGCACTTCTGAGCATATTTATTATAAAACAAACTGTTTGAACAAAACACAGAACTCAAAAAACATAGCCAAACACTGACCTTACAAGTAGCGGGCTGTTGTAGCACCAGCACACACAGCAATCGTTGTTTATTATTGTTTTCCCGACTCTCTGTCCCATTCTCTCCACACTGAACACTCAACACAGAGTGAAAAATTTGTGACTCTTAAGTATAGCTGTGCCGGGACTCAATTGCTAATCATTCAATCTGACCCCAGCACAGACTGCACATGAACTAACTGTGACATCCCTGTGCCTACATATCAACATACATTTTAAATCACCCATGCTACATAACCCACACTATATACAATAAACCAAAGTACACCCAGGGGCAGTGGTGTCCCTGTCACAGTGCTCTTTATTGATGTGCATTACAACAGGCATAGCTACCTGCAACCTGAATTGATGTGTGACTGTTCTTAGCTTAACCTGTGATCTTACATTTTTATTCAAATGTCTTGAGGCAGGGTGAAAGCCCTACATGTAAATTTGTATATTCGTGTGTGAATATAGGGTTGGCAGGTTGGCAGTTTACCCCTCCCTGCCAGAAAACATGTGACAATGGTATATACTAGATATTATGTAATGTTGGAAATATGGTCAGTGAAGGCAAATGCCCAGCCTGACAGCAGAATTGGTTTTGTTTTATCTTTGATTTTGGCCCTTGTGCCTGTTTATTTGTTCCAGTGTTTGTTTGTGTAATTATTTTGTTAATAAACGTACGCACCAGCTCTTTTAACTGCAGCTTTCTTGTCTCTGAGTCTCATTATTGATGCTATCCCATTACTAGTCTATAGTATTTATTTTCAAACCAACATATTAGTGTGTCGATGGATCAATTGCAATGAACAAAAAGTTGCAGATGATCCAGTGGGTTAGTACGTCAGGATTATACTAAACTAGTGCGCTAGTTAGCATCAATTGCAACTAACCAAGAACTTCCAGATAGTCCCCAGACGTGGATTAAAAATGTTCCCAATTGCAATGAACTCCAGATGATGACTGCTGCCCCCTAGATGTTCCTGATATACAGCACTAAATTAAACCATCAAACTCTTTGGACTAAGGAGAAGAGTTATCGTATTAACTCAAGTTAAAATGAGAAACCTCATTAAAGCCACATTTTTTGAAATAAAACCAATATCAAAAATATAGACTACAGAATGTTTTTCTAACATTTAGCAGAGCTTTTAATTTTTAATAAGGCATGAAGTATAATTTAATCAAATTTGCTAATGATATGCTTTTATTAGTCACCCAAGGTCGCTACATTGAAATCTTGGAGGTGGATATTGTCTTTAGCCTACGTGTCAATTGTTCCCGTAATTCAATAGGTGCAAAGATGTCAGGCGACTACGGTTGTGTTTTATATGCACAAAGAGAACGGTCTGGCCTAACAATATCCAGATATTATCACTGTTTACAAGATCCATTTGTTACAATACAGTGAACAGGAGTTTAAAAGGCGATGTGGTTTATACAAGGCGGCATTCAAAAGTCTAAAAGAGTTGCTGGAAACACGGCTGCAAACTAGAGGAAGAGGAGGCATCCTACTGGCCCCGTACTTCAGGTTTTAATAACTCTGCAGGATCCTTCTTGCATGTTGGTGGGGATCTGATTAACATCCACGAAAGCACAATTTGCCATGTTGTTCACAAGATCTCGAAGCTCATAATGGCACTTCATGAATGCCATGTTGTCATGCCCAATAAAAAGGAGCAATGAGATATTTGCACCGCATGTTATTCTAAATCATCACTTTTCATAGTGACATGCGGATACAGTATTTCTATATTGTAAATGAATCTTAATCACCAACTGCAACAATTCAAAGAAACAATCTCATGCAATAACTCCAAAAAAAGTTAAGTCTACCAAATACTTTGCGACTCCCTTCAGACAACCCCACTCTTATTTATTTTTATTTTATAAAAAAAAATATGCTTAATCATATAAATACTTTGAACTATAACAAACTGGAACCAATTGGTTTGTGAGCGCACCCTCCACTTGAGATCTGGAGATAGTCTTGATCCTCTGTTGCTTACTAAACCTGAGGATCCGCTGATCCCCAACTCCTTTGTTCATTGCAATTTGAACTAACTTAATTCCCAGCTGGGGATGATCCTCAGGAAAGTATCGTACTAGCTTGATGCATACTAACACTGAATGTTCAAGTACAACTTGCTCATGTTGGTCTGTTTCACACTGTATTCCTTTTTGTGCTTTGTGTTCTGTATATGTATACTATAGGTACCAAAATGCAACTTAGGCTTCAATCGAGACCTGGGGTCAGTTATAATGATATATAATAAATAGATTTAGAATTACAGCAGTATTGTTTGCTGAAATTACAATTACACAATGGCATTTTGTTAAATTGCAATTACAGTTATGGTTAATTACAATTATGATTACAATTATACTAAAAAGTAACATAAAACTACACACATTAATAAATGTACTCTGTTTATTTTAAATAACCAAGCAATAATCACAGATACAAATCAAGAAACATACTGTGATGGTCTCTGGGAGGGTGAGTGTTCCTCAGGGGTTAACTTGAGTGAGTGGTTGAAGGGTAGAGGAAATACAGCTGGGGGTGATTGACTGTGAGGGCATGCTAGGAGCTGGAGGCGGGGTATAGGCAGGAAGGGATGCGAATGATTGGAGGGGGGCAGGGTTCGAGCGAGGGTATAAATAGGGGGCGAATTTCCCTTGACCACCGTCCTTGGCGCGAATGGTAGGAGTGACAGGATAGAGTGAAAGAGAGGAGAGTGAGAGATAAGTATAAAGAGGAAAAGTAAAGAGGAACGAAAAGAAAGAAATAGCAAATCACCACTTTATTTTGTGTTTGCTCACAGTCCCCTTTCCTTTCTTATATTTATATTATTGTTCAAATAAATACAGGCTCAAGCCTTTAAAACACCTACATTGTCTGACTCCATTCATCCTGGAACCCAGCAATGCTGAACTATATAACCTTTATATTTTTTCAAACAAATGGGGTCACTAAAAGTGGTTGAAAATATGAGAATAATGATCACTCAATTTAAAACACAACATAGAAATGCGAATGATTAAGTTTGGAACGGTGTGTAATTTAACTGTAATTGATCAATTATGGTATAACTACAATTACAACTACAATGTTGCATGTGTGCCAAAGTTCAACCACAATTACCGACAATAACATTGTAATTGAAAGTATTTATAAATTACATAATTACAATTGTAATTGGCCACAGGTCTGGTTCAAGCCTATTTAAAATGTACCTAATGGTTATATTTTAATAATTTAAACTGAAGTGTAAAAGCTTTGCATTCTGTAATCACAGGGAGATAATCAAGAACATAGTTTGCATTTACCACATTTTTTATTACACAAAAGTGGTATCTCAAGTGAGTTTCCTTTTTGATTAAATTCTAGCATGACGTAACTTATAACTGTTGCTGATTGTCTCAGCCAATCAGGTTACGATTTCAGCAATCATTATCCTACAGGTAGATGACAGGATGAGCTGTTTCAAATCTTCACAAGTTTGTTGAAATTCTAAAGCTATCGTCAATGTATCTGAGATACAGCTATGGTGTGTTTTCATTTTATTGCTGTAAAAAATCTTTTTTCAACTGATTGCGTTAAAAGGCATGCATGTGGTGGTCCCATTTTAGTTCCCATGCTGACACCCACTACTAAGTGTAAAAGTTTCCATTAAAAGAAATCAAAGTGAGCAGAAGCTCAGCCAGTCTCAGAAGGATATCTGTTGGGGGCTCTTTCACTATCCATTCATCAAGGAAGTGTTTTATTGCAATCAAACCTTCACCTCTGGGGGTAATGGTGTAGAGGCTTTTAACGTCTATTGTAAAAAGAACACGATCTGCTGTTCTTTGAAATGATCCTTTTCTTTGTAGAAAATGTGTAGTTTTTCCATAGGAGGGCAGTGATTCAAAAAGGGGTTTGAAAATAGTCAAGAAATCTGGAGATAAATTTAGTGGCGCAGGAACAGGCTGATACTGTGCCGGCCTGGATTGATTGGTTTGTGGCTTTTAGTAAGTAAACAGAAACAATTACAATAGGAGTTTCCTACAATTAGGTTATTGCTTTCATAAATGTCTATGCTATTTTACAATTTGTTTGGTGAAAAGGTTCAAATAATAAACATAAAACAAGAGAAATCAAACCATACTGGTACAGTGTAATGTATATACAGGATCGGTGTTATTACAAGTGAAGTGGAAATCAAAACCAGTACAGAAATTGTAAATCTACCCAGCCTGCTCATGTAGCAAGGGAACTATATCTGCTGAGGTAATAAAAAAAAACTTTAAAAATAAACACAATAAACAAGAGACACTGTAATTAACCAGGTCACTGGAAAATGACAATTTTCCTCATGGTGTCAGGAAGTCTGTGTGGAAATAGTCCATTGACATTGTGTGAAAATCAAGATGGTTACATGCAAAGCTTGTTATAGAACATTTGGCAGTACATTTAAAAAACATACATGCCAAAGTCAGTCCTTCTTTCTATTTAAGCTTATAAGGAGATATTCTTCATATCACCTTTGTAATATAATTCTGTGTATTATGAAATGTTGAATGAGATGGTTTACAGATGTTATGGCCCCTATTTTCCACTGTGCTGTAATGATAAGGTATAACTTAATATAGTCACGCTCGCTGTAACTACGCCTGTTACTAAATTACTTTTAGTTTTCAATTGGCAATGTAATATGTGCATTGATTGATTGAAAACTGTTACAAATTGAACTGTTCTATTTTATTTAATGAATTAATTAATTGTCTCCATTATTGTAGATATAATCACCTGTTTGTTACACCTTGTTAAGTAAGGCATTTTATAACCTGTATTTTACTGGAGGTTATGGTTTTGCATACCTTTACATACCAAATGAAAAATTTACAAACTGAAAACAATATGAGTGAGAAGAGAAAGAAATGCCCATGTACTGTAACTAAACTTGAAAGTTAAAACCAAATTATGGCTACTGACTGAAGGTGTTTTTGAGACACTATAATAGATGCAAATAACTAGAATAAACTATTTACCTGTAATTGATGGCTAGTAGGGGTGTGCGATAACACTGATATATCAGTATACTGCAATATTCATCAAGCAATACAATAACCTTTATTTGAACAACAATACCGGTATTTTTGGTTAAACTGATTCAGGGATACATCTACTGGAAAATGTTGGCTATTATCTCGCGAGATAATCTCTTCCCACGAGAACTCATAATGCGAGCTGTGCTAACACAAAAGGAAACATGGCTGAAGCACACAGAGATTTTGAGCTGCCAAAGTTCTGCAAAGCAAAGTCACATGTGTGGAATCATTTCCTAATTAAAAAAAAAAAAAAAAAAAAAAAACTAAAAATGAAGGCTGTATAGCAGTGGTTCCTAACCTTTTTTCCTTGTATCTAAGAAAAGCTGAGCCCCCCCCTGCCCCCCCCCCCCCCACACACACACACACAAAAGAATAAAGTGATTTATTCCAAATCTTTATTGGCAAAAATTTACATCAATTATAGTTTTTCTTTCCTTTTCTCTTTGGTTCGCCCTGGTTATCTTTGTGTATAATTAACTGTAGGCCTATACACACACATTGTTACCAAAAGAATAATAATGATTCATTATCAGCGTAATAAGTGATTAACAGAACCTATATAGCTCTGTCCTAGATCTCCCTCAGACCAATTAACTGAAACGGGGCAGTTTGTTGCATACACACATGCACATCATGTGAACACTGGTTTTGACACAGCTATAATTTATGTGTTATAAAAATAACAATAAGTAACAATAACAAACAGTAAGTTACAATCAATAACTTTTTCCTTCCTTAAAAAACTAATGACCACCTTGGGCCTGCATACCTCCGACCAGGGATGGGATGTCAGGTGTGATGCTAGTGACAGCCAGCCTAAAGTCCTGGTGGACATCGAGCCTCTTACGGGCTTTTGTTTTTATTGTTACAAGCGCGCTGAAGGCCGTCTCAAACAGGTACCTAGTGCTGAATGGTAGAATAACCCTTGTAGCTGCGTGTTTGGCCAGTCTGGGTGCAACAGCGTGTCCTTTGACAATCCAAAACTTTTTGTATCCGTTCTCGTGGAAATATTTCTTTGACACAGAATTGGCTTGAAGGTCAGCAAGCTCATCTTCACAGGAGAGGTATTCCATGTCCTCAAGACTGCAAATGTAAGGGTCCATCACCCACGATTCCTTTGATAAGTATTCGTCAACATCTGCAAAACGGGATTGAATTTCCTCCCGAAGCATGTTCATGTGCCGGGTAAACTCAGTGCGTAAAGACGCAGGCACAGTGCCACCAGACTGTTTCATCAGCAGTGGAAATTGTTGTAGCTCTACTTTTGACATTTTTCCAACTCTGTACTCCAGTTTCCACACAAAAGCATCGAGAGCGTCTTTGCACTGCATTGACGTTTGATTCAGGACCCTGCATCCGCTTGTTTGTCTCATTGTAGAGAGTGAATGTATCCGCTAGCGTACCTCTGTGTGTAACAGCAGTGTTTGATGCGCTTCATCCTCACACAGCTGGGCAAACAGTCTCTTGTTAGTAGGGTGAGCCTTAATGAAGTTTACAACTTTAACAACAGTTGCCAGGGTGTTACTAAGGTCTTCTGAAAGTTTTTTACTGGCCAATGCTTGGCGATGTAGCATGCAGTGGAAAATTGCGCACCCCGGGGCTTTTTCCTTCAATCGGCTGTTAAATCCCTTGTTTTTGTCCATCAACGCTGCAGCCCCATCAGTGCAGCATGCAACAATATTCTCGTTGGGACAGATTGTTGGACGAGAGATAAGAGTCCATAGCTATAAAAATATCTTGGCCTGTTGTTGTTGTGGCTAGATTGGTAGACATAAGAATGTCTTGTTTCAAGTCATCACCGTCAATATATTGCACATAAACGATGAGCACGGATTCGTCTGACACTGTTGTTGTTTCATCCAACTGAATGGCAAAGGGAACATTCCTAAGCTTCTCGTGCAGCTGGTTTTGACAATCTCCAGCCATTTTATCAATTCTGTCTTTGACAGTGTTGTCAGAGAGTGGGACGGTTCTCACTTTATCCACCACTTGTGGGCCACACAGCCTCTCTACAATTTTCAGGCAGGCTGGTTTGATTAGCTGCTCTCCAATATTGTGCGGCTTTTTAGCCTTGGCAATTAATAGCGAACACTCAAATGACGCCTCCGTGGCTCTGTGTAAATCACTGCCTGCTCTTTCAAATGCTTTTCTGATGTCTGTGGGTCTTTTTGATAGTGCCAACTGCTTCTTCCTCTCAAAAAAATCCTGACCTTCACCAATAGTCTCTTGGTGATTTCTTTCCTGGTGTCGTTGCATCTTGCTTGGCTTCATGCTGTCATTAGCTAGCTTCTCACCACAAATGACACATTCTGGCTGAATCCTGTCCTGTCCTTCAATAAAACCGAAGTTAAGATAACTCTCGAGATATAGCCTTACTTTCTTTTTTGATGATGAGTCATCAGCACTTTTACGTTTCTTAGACATGTTGTTTTATTCATAAAATAGTGATGCTCTGACTGCAGGAAAAACGAGCTGCTAGCTGAAAATGACTGAGCGCGGGTCATTGACTTGCACAAATTATTTTTCGGGGAATTACCGCTTTTATGTTTCAATGCCATTATTATTATTTTTTCGATTGGCCTTGGCATTGCAAGCATATGATTTTTAATAACATTTTAAAATGTATTAATTTTACAATTAAATTATAGTGGAACATTTTATGCATGTTTGACCTCAAAGCAAATGAGATCACATGCGCCCCCCCTGTGAACTCTGGCACCCCCCAGGTTGGGAACCACTGCTGTATAGCATCAAACATTGTAGTATGTTGTTTATGCAAGGCTGAAGTAAAATATGCTGGTGGTACCACCAACCTTACATAAAGTAGCGACATGCCAGTTACAATATTGATTTTTCTAAAACCAATTATACAAATTCACGTTTTATTTGTATAGAACTTGAGATAACATTTAATAGGTAATGCATACGTCTCACATGCAACTTTTAGGCTACTTTAGGTTTTTACATTTATTATTAAAGACTATCTGCTGACAGTTGTGGACAATGTCATTTTACACTGAATTCTGAGATCTTTATTTTTTCTTGGACCAACCGCATTTGTTCTCATCAGATTAAAAAAAAACAAAAACAAACAAAAAAAACCCCAGCAATTCTGGTTAGTAAGTTGTAAGAAAAAACAAACAAACAAACAAAGAAGACACGTGCAGTTTATAACATTATTACCACTATTTATTTATTTATGTTTTTGTAATATATATTAAATCTTAAAAGCAAGGTCAGTCATTTATTCCAAACCCCGGGTCTCTGCACGGACCGATTATGTCCAGTCAAAGGATGCACTTTTGAAAACAAATTTAAACATACAAATTGAAACATGACATTACATTTGTCAAATTGGGAGCACATGCACACACTTCAGAGGATCCAACAAAAACGACTTACTGGGCATTTCATATGAGAGTTTCATTTGTCATGTTACATTGTAATACTTTAGATTCCATAATCATGACGGAAAGCACAGTTTAGATTTATTTAGGTCACAAAAAATCAACATTTGCATCATTCGGCATTCAATTCCAATATGCATTGCAATATATCGCAATATTGTCTTCAGTATTGCAATATATTGCAATACAGATCATCAGTCCCAATACCCACCCCTAATGGCTAGTGACATTTTGAAGTTGTTGTTATTGAGACAAAATTACCAAACAGATTTCATCAGGCTGAGACATCAGGAAGTTGAACCATAATTCCTAATTGCAATCAGTGCTTAAGGGTACATATGGACCTTTTTATTTTATTGTGTTACATGTTCCCATGTGTTGCTACAACTGTTTACATAAGGTGTGTGTATTGTTTTTAATTTTTTTTTTTTTTACAATTTGACCACTTTTTTAAACTTTAAAATTGCATTCCCTGTCTCAAGATGGATCACATGTACCTGCATGGACCTCTCAGAACTACATTTCCCACCATCTTCCTGCTCACATATGTAACTGAGATGGATTTACCATTGAGCAGGATGATGGGAAATGTAGTTCTGACAGGTCCATGCTTTGATTCATAAAAAAAAAAAAAAACTTAACATATTTTGTGTAGGTTATCTCTTATTATAAAACACACTGGGTAGCCAGTTTAGCTTCAGAGCAAAACTGGGAGAAATGTCAGCTCTTATACACAAGTATTAACATACAGCAGTGATTACACAGTCACAGGAAGACAGATGGGAGATAAATGCTGGATAACTCGGGTTTAAAACTAGTATGTCTCCAGACTCATGGAATAAAACTGGTATGTAGGACAAAAAGTATCATGTGCATATCTGAGTATTTTCGGTTCATATGGCTGTCTTGGAATGCTACTGAATCTTTCCAGAAAGGTGAGCAGCTTATTTGTTTAATGAATATTCTTTCCAACCGATGACTATTACTCAGTGGAAAGAAAGTGCAGCCAAGGCATTGAGAAGGAAAGTAGAATTGTCACACTATTCCTAGCCTACCACTCATAATTTTCTGTACTGGCAATATTGTGGTGTGTTTTATAATCACATGCCTTAAGGCTTAACCCTTAATTGTTAATTTAACATTATAGAAATAATTATAAAAGCAAAATTTCACGAGCCTTAATACCCAACTCATTTTTGTTAGAATAGAAGACATAAAATAATGATGTGGTGAAAACTCTGTAGGGCTTAAGGTGGAGGTTTTGGCTTCATGCACACCCTGCATTATAAAGCTGGACTTTGTGGCACATTCAGCTTCACAATATGTTTTTTTTTTAAGTATCCCATTCAAGGCTTTTAATCGGTTTGAAAAGACTGCACAGAGAGTCTTGGGTATATTCAGATAAAATGCAGCATGTTTTAAGCATAAAACATTTAATGAGCACAAAACTAACGAAGCACTTTTCTTTATGGCTCTGCAGTATGAACTCCTTGGATATTTGAAAATACAAGTACATTAACTAAATGTAGTTAAACTGTACCATTTTACTTCTAGCACTTACCACACAAATCTGGGATTCTAAGTATGGAACTCTATACATTAACCACAGGTAGTTAACACATTTCCTGATTATATAATGTTCTTGTATTAAAAGAGGTTCAAGTACTATGTAGCCACCTGCACTTAATGTACATGTATTTTTAATAGTATCCCCATTGTATCCACATTTACTCATCAACAATTCCCTTACTGTGTCACTGGTGTTTTTGTTGATGGAAGCACTTGGTTTCCTCTACCAATACACTGCCTGTGTTCCAAACCCCACACAGTTACCCATGTGCAATACAGAAGGATTAAGTGGGCTTGCATTCCCTGTATTTCTTATTCTTCACCTTAGCCAAAGGTTTATTCAAAACTGAAAGATCCACATTTAAACAATAGGGGTCTTGCGAGATATATATATATATATATATATATATATATATATATATCTATATACTTATATAGAATTAATTTATTTTTATAAATTAATTAATATGGCCTTTTATACAGAATGACAGAGTGAACTGTTTACTGTCCAAAAAGGGTGAGTATGTGTTTTCTTCATTAAATACTTCAAGCCAAGCTCTAGCACATATAGTCTTAGTCACTTTCCCTAGGCACTAGGAAAGCAGTCAGGAGGGACCACTTTAGCTGTTTCAAAAATGTGTGTACAGTCTAGACTGTTTAAATGACAAATGGTATGATTACTTTATTGGCTGAAGAGCAATGGCCTGATAAGTGGTTGTGGAGACAATCATACATGTGTACCTAATGCACTTTATTTATTTACTCCCTAAGGAAACACTAACTTCCCTTCCTATATCTTTTAAGAGCTGGTGCATCATTAGATCGAATGTCACAGAACCCACGTCGTACTTTTTGGTGACGTCAAGGTAAATTGACTAAAATAAACAGCATAGATTTTATGGTGTCACTTTTTTATATGGTTAGTTAGTATAGATTGATGTCAGTAAAAAAGTGCTGAAGCACTGTAGAAGTTTCCAATAAGGGAGCACAATCTACTGATCTGAATGTAGTAATACTCATGACAGTATGTCCGAGTCAAATAGTGGAATATTGAAGGAGCATTGTACGTTTGCTGGTTAGTCATTTACGTGTCATGCATCTTTTCTGCACTGCTAATGCTCTGAATTCTTTGAAATTTGATTGAAATTAGGGTATCTAACTTTATTTTATCGACACAATACATGATAGTGTATATTCCCATTACATGACCAGCCATTCTAATCAGTTTATTTTATGGGCTAGGTGTTTTTAGCATGACTACCAGTGCAATAGTAAAAGGTTGGTTGTCCACAAAATTGAAAATTGCTTCAGGCATCTCCCTCTTCAATGAAAGTGTTGCAAGCTCTAAGGTGTAAGAGGTATTTTCCCTTTGTGTACTGCAGGTATCTGTTTCACATTGAACAGTTCATTGATGACACATTTAAGTCATTCTGTAATTTCACAGCAAAATATGTTCCAAAGTGAAGGAGCTTGATAACTAAATGCCCTTGCAAGTTTTTGGAATTAGCAAGAGACTGTTATTAACAACTGGAAACATACCCCATATGTGTGCTTCTATGTAGTTTTCTTTTAGCCTTTTAAAATTATTGTTCCAAATGCAAATAACCTAATTAATATAAAAATGCAGGAGTGTATACTTCAGTGTTTGTGCCCGAGTTCCAGTTTAGCCTTGACCGACTTATTGATATCGTACAGCTTTCTTAAACCGGGTTTCCATTAAGTTAGGTTGTCTTAAAAACAGCCCGTCTCATTTGGCCAAAAAAAAAAAACACAAAAAAACCACATGAAAAAAAACCCAAATACATTAAAAAAAAAACAATATTCCATAATATTTTTTGACTGCATATATATTATGCAAGCAATAAGGCATGACAGTGTGTGGGATATACTCTAATATCCACACGCCCGGGTGCGTTATAAGTCACGAGGCGAAACCGAGTGGCTTTATTAGAGTATATCCCACAACCTGAAGTGCCTTATTGCTCTATAAAATGGATCAACCAACATTACAAAAAAAAAAAAAAAGAAAAAAATGTAAAAACATGTTTTAATTAACAAAAATGTAATTTATATTAAATACCTTTCCACCTCTGCCTGACCTTAGAAAAAATAGTCCCTTAAAACATTAAAAATTAAAACCAAAAATGCATTAATTAAAAAATAATTTCAGGTGTTGAATTGAAAATTGCCATTGAAGCGCCGTTTAGAGTCATTATATTTCTTGTAATTCTTGGTTTATTCATTACATTTTAAAGTAAAATATTAATGCCCATTTTCATCATGACACAACACAAATGAGTCGGACTTTAAATCACGCAACACAAATAAGACTGCATTTAAATCATGCAGACCCTTCCTCACAAGATCTGCAATAGTATCAGGTGAGAGTGTGTTTTTGTTAAATCATCCTTTACTAGCCAGGGTAGTAACAGGAGGTATCCATACCAGATTTGTGTAACAGCTTCACAGTGGCGAGAGAGACATTATTTGCATGGAATACCTGGTTACTTATGAAACTGACTTTGCAATTTATAGCTTGGTAACGTTGAGAACAACTGGGTCAGTGTTAAGAAACCATTTAAAACAATGCAGGGCACAGCAGAAGACATGATACCATTGTACCTGGACACATTTAAAAGGTAGAACTGTCGAGATGAATTTATAAATGTTCAGGATCAGATCACACACCTGCGAAGGGAGTGGGTCCAGAGTGGCAGGCAGGCAGACCGAAGAACGGACAGCGGGAGCAAAGGCAACAAAACATCTTTTAAGAACATAAGAAAATAAGAAAGTTTACAAACGAGAGGAGGCCATTCGGCCCATCTTGCTCGTTTGGTTGTTAGTAGCTTATTGATCCCAGAATCTCATCAAGCAGCTTCTTGAAGGATCCCAGGGTGTCAGCTTCAACAACATTACTGGGGAATTGATTCCAGACCCTCACAATTCTCTGTGTAAAAAAGTGCCTCCTATTTTCTGTTCTGAATGCCCCTTTGTCTAATCTCCATTTGTGACCCCTGGTCCTTGTTTCTTTTTTCAGGCTGAAAAAGTCCCTTGGGTCGACACTGTCAATACCTTTTAGAATTTGGAATGCTTGAATTAGGTCGCCACATAGTCTTCTTTGTTCAAGACTGAACAGATTCAATTATTTTAGCCTGTCTGCATATGACATGCCTTTTAAGCCCGGAATAATTCTGGTCGCTCTTCTTTGCACTCTTTCTAGAGCAGCAATATCTTTTTTATAGCGAGGTGACCAGAACTGCACACAATATTCAAGATGAGGTCTTACTAGTGCATTGTACAGTTTTAACATTACTTCCCTTGATTTAAATTCAACACTTTTCACAATGTATCCGAGCATCTTGTTAGTCTTTTTTATAGCTTCCCCACATTGTCTAGATGAAGACATTTCTGAGTCAACAAAAACCCCTAGGTCTTTTTCATAGATTCCTTCTCCAATTTCAGTATCTCCCATATGATATTTATAATGTGCATTTTTATTTCCTGCGTGCAGTACCTTACACTTTTCTCTATTAAATGTAATTTGCCATGTGTCTGCCCAGTTCTGAATCTTGTCTAGATCATTTTGAATGACTTTTGCTGCTGCAACAGTGTTTGCCACTCCTCCTACTTTTGTGTCATCTGCAAATTTAACAAATTTGCTTACATACCATACTAATCAGTACTTTCTGTTTTCTACATGTTAACCACTCCCTAATCCATGTACATGCGTTTCTTTGAATCCCAACTGCGTTCAGTTTGAGAATTAATCTTTTGTGCGGGACTTTGTCAAAAGCTTTCTGGAAATCTAAATAAACCATGTCATATGCTTTGCAATTATCCATTATCGATGTTGCTCAAAAAAATCAAGCAAGTTAGTTAGACACGATCTCCCTTTCCTAAAACCATGTTGACTGTCTCACAGGAGCCTGTTACCATATAGGTAATTTTCCATTTTGGATCTTATTATAGTTTCCATAAGTTTGCATATAGTAGAAGTCAGGCTTACTGGTTTGTAGTTACCTGGTTCAGTTTTGTTTCCCTTTTTGTGGATCAGTATTACGTTTGCAATTTTCCAGTCTGTCGGTACCACCCCTGTGTCAAGAGACTGCTGCATGATCTTGGTTAGCGGTTTGTAAATTACTTCTTTCATTTCTTTGAGTACTACTGGGAGGATCTCATCCGGCCCAGGGGATTTGTTTGTTTTAAGAGCTCCTAGTCCCTTTAACACTTCTGCCTCAGTTATGCTAAAGTTATTTAAAACTGGATAGGAACTGGATGACATGTGGGGCATGTTGTCAGTATCTTCCTTTGTAAAAACTTGTGAAAAGTAATCATTTAATATATTTGTTATTTTTTTTTCTTCATCTACGATTTTGCCATTTGTATCTCTTAAACATTTAATCTCCTCTTTGAATGTTCGCTTGCTGTTGTAATATTGGAAAAACATTTTGGAATTGGTTTTAGCTCCCTTAGCAATGTTCATTTCTATTTCTCTCTTGGCCTTTCTAACTTCCTTTTTGACTTGCGTTTGCAGTTCTGTGTACTCTTTCTGCGTACTTTCTTTTTGGTCCTTTTTTAATGCTCTGTAAAGTGCCTTTTTTCGCTGAATATTTTTTTTAATTGATCTATTAAACCATTTTGGCAATTTAGTTTTACATTTAGATTTGTCTACTTTAGGGATGTAATTGTTTTGCGCCTCTAGTACTACATTTTTGAAGAACAACCATCCTTCTTCTTTGGGTGTTTTCTCTATTTTACTCCAGTCTACTTCTGTTAGTCTCTGTTTCATACCTTCATAGTTTGCTTTTCTAAATTGTAAACCTTAGCTTTAGTCATTACTTTTGGGGTTTTAAAGAACACTTCAAATTAGACCATGTTGTGGTCTGAGTTTGCCAGTGGTTCTCTGACCTCTGTTTTAGTTATTCTATCTTCGTTATTTGAAAAGACTAAATCAAGGCATGCCTTCCCTCTAGTCAGTGCCTTGACAAATTGTGTTAGGAAGCAGTCATTTGTCATTTCCACCATTTCTATTTCATCCTTCGTGCTCCCCACCGGGTTTTCCCATTTTATTTGGGGGAAGTTGAAATCCCCCATTAGTATGGCTTCTCCTTTGCTACACACATTTCTAATGTCATTGTATAACAGATTATTGTGCTCACCGTCTGAATCTGGCAGTCTATAGCATGCTCCTATTATTATGCCCTTTGAATTTTTGTCCATTATTCTGACCCATATTGATTCGGTTTTATTTTCTTTGTCCAGGTTTAACACCTGGGCTTCAAGACTGTTTCTTATGTATAGCGCCACCCCTCCTCCTCTTCTATCCTGCATAATTTTTGTCCATTATTCTGACCCATATTGATTCGGTTTTATTTTCTTTGTCCAGGTTTAACACCTGGGCTTCAAGACTGTTTCTTATGTATAGCGCCACCCCTCCTCCTCTTCTGTCCTGCCTGTCTTTCCTATACAGTGTATACCCACAAATATTATATTCATCCCCATCACTCTCAGACAACCAAGTTTCTGTAACACCTACAACATCATAGTTACCTGTTAGTGCAGTAGCTTCAAGTTCTAGAATTTTATTTCTGATACTTCTAGCATTTAGATAAATACATTTAATGGTTGTCTTACCTGAGTTGTTGTTCTTGTTTTGATGCGGTCTCCCTTCTGTTTTTTTGTTGATTTCTCCCCCCTTTTATCCCCTTTTAGTCATTGGTGTCCGGTTCAGATTCATTCAATATCTCATGTACACTTCGGTTTCCCAAAAGTTCAACATTTACATAAATCTCGTCGGTCATGCTTATTGCGATAAATTCTAATACGTCTGTCATTTTTGTTTTTACATTCTAGGTCTATGGATATCTGACTGAGAACAACAGCCAATGGGAACACACAGATAACAACCAATCATAACAGACTAGGGGAAACAAACAGGCAGGTTACATTATACATAGGAATACAATCACAAAAGGTAAACAATGCAGTCAACTCTGAGTAAACCACTTCTGGATATGTTTCCGTATGGCTTTCCGCCTGCTTCAGCATGGTCAATACGACTATCCGCCAGTAAAAAACAGCGTGACGTGTGTGTGTTAATCAACTCATGTTGGCAATTTTTAACTCAAATACCAAACACTGATCATCTGGCATTTTTTTATGAAATCACATGACTTCAGCTGAGTATTTTTATCCCAAAGAACAGTACTACTCAAACAATCAACAAACCTATTTGCTCACTATTTAAAATGCAAATAGCATTATGTATGTGCCTGTGGCAAAGTGGCTAGTGGAAGAGGGAACAGGTGTAGCGGTGATGCGATGCAGGAGTGACAGGCAGACAACAGTTTCCAGTGAAAAAGGTGCTTTTATTTATAATCCAGGTCTGGTGACCGTTAAATAATAAATCCCCAGCTATACAAAACAATGTGTAAAGAGCGGGGAAAACAATAATAGGGCACAGTCCCGAACAAAACAAACCCACGGTCACCAGTCCTGGGTGAGTGCAATTGTGCTGGTGGTCAGTGCAAACACAGGTATTTCATGACGGTGGTGCAGTAGTGATCCGGATCGTGCTGACCCTCGGCGACAGCTCCGGATTTCTGGTGGTGCAAAACACGAACAATTATTACTCAGACAAACACAAAACACGTAACCCGTCTTTTCTTTTAATAATGAGAGCTTCTCTCTCGGTCCTTCTCTCTCCATGCGTTTACCCAAACGAAGGAAAAGATCAGCGTTACCCTGGCCCCTATATGTAATCCCGCATGATATCTAGGTAAACAGTTGCAGCTGCCTTATTACTTGCAGTTGCCTCTCGTTTACCTTTCAAATCAATACGGTCTTACAACAGAGTCACGCTTCTTTCCAGGCTAACCCACTTCCCTGCCAGCCCTTCCAGATACTTCTCCTCCCGTTCTTTAGCGCCCTCACAGGTCGGGAGGAAGATTCATCACCAGAACTCATCTTTCCGTCACATATCCCACCGCTCAGAGTTAAAATCTACTCGGCTAAATCTACCTTCCCCATTACTCCCCCCTCCTGGGAAAAATAATCCGCATTTTGGTGGTCTTTCCCCGCACGGTGTACCATATGGTACATGAAGGGCTGTAGTGCCACATACCATCGAGTTATCCGGGCATTGTTGTCCTTCATTGTGCTTAACCACTTGAATGGGGCGTGGTCTGTGACCAGATCAAATGAGTGTCCCAGCAGGTAGTATCGTAAAGAGTGAGTACCCCATTTAATGGCTAAACACTCTTTTTTGACTACGGAGTAGTTGCGTTCCCGAGGTAACATTTTTTTACTCAGGTACAATATCGGGTGTTCTACTCCAGCTACTTTTTGGGACAAGACTGCACCCAAACCTACGTCCGATGCGTCGGTGTGGAGGATGAATCTCTTGGTGAAATCCGGTGTGATAAGAGTGGGGGCCTGGCAAAGTGTACACTTAATAGTATCAAATGCTCCCTGACACTCAGCTGACCATTTAATTAAATTTGGAGCACTCTTTTTGGTGAGGTCGACTAACGGGTTAACCACTGTGGCGTACTCGGGGATGAAGCGGCGGTAATAACCGGCTAAGCCCAGTAGTGACCTCACCTGAGTCTTGGTTTTGGGGATCGCTGCATCAACCTGCCTGGATTTTGGTGACTACAGTTCTCACCCTTCCATTCCCCATTAAAAATCCCAAATATTGAGTCTCTGTTTTGGCAAACGCACATTTCCTCAAGTTAGCTGTCAGCCGGGCTGCCCTTAGAGACTGAAGAACGGCTGTAACCCTAGCCAAATGCTCTCGCCAGGTGGAGCTGTATATCACCACGTCATCAATATACGCTGCTGCATATTCATGATGTGGGCGTAAAACCTGGTCCATCAGTCTCTGAAAGGCAGCGGGTGCACCATGTAGCCCAAATGGCATGGTTTTAAAGTGGAACAGCTCTTCTGGTGTTGAAAATGCGGTTTTCTCTCTGGAGCTGCGGGATAAAGGGATTTGCCAGTATCCCTTTGTCAGGTCCAGAGTGGAAATAAACCTCGCTTTTCCCAGTCTGTCTAAAAGTTCGTCGACCCGAGGCATGGGATATGCATCGAACTTAGCAATAGCGTTCACCTTTCTGAAATCCACACAGAAGCGGTTGGTGCCGTCTTTCTTAGCCACTATGACGATCGGACTGCACCACTCGCTCCTGGAAGGTTCAATCACCCCAAGCTCGAGCATATCCCATACCTCTTTGCGAATGCCACTTCGTTGACTTTCTGGGATCCGGTACAGTCCCTCTCGCACTGTGACACCTGGTGGAGAGATAATGTCATATTCAACTAAGTTTTTTCTGCCGGGCACATCAGAAAAAACATCGCTGAACTCCTCAATAAGCTTACGCAGCTCTCTTTGCTGATCCGGAACCTATTGTTCCCCCATAGAAATCGCTCTTGTGCTCGGGGTCTCTGGACAGGGACCTAAATCATCCTCCATATTGCCTGGGGCTATAAATAAGACCTCCCTTGCCTGCCAGGGCTTTAACAAATTGACATGATAAATTTCACGTTCATTTCGGTGATCGGGCTGTCTAATTTCATAATTTAATTTCCCTATAGCCCGAATCACGTCATACGGCTCCTGCCATTTAGCACACAGTTTTGATTTGGACGAGGGAAGTAGCAGCATTACCTTTTCCACTGGTCGAAAGGTTCGAATCCGTGCATTTTTGTTGTAATGCTGCTGTTGTCGGTGCTGAGCCGATCTGAGGTTGTCATGGGCCAAACGACCGACCAAATCCAGGCGATCTCTGAGTAGGATCACATACTTCACTACATTTTTAGACGAGCCTTTGTGCTCCTCCCACCCCTCCCTCAGCAGGTCGAGAATGCCGCAAGGCTGCTGGCCGTACAGGAGCTCAAAGGGGGAGAACCCCGTTGAACTCTGCGGTACTTCTCTCACCGCAAAAAGGAGGTAGGGAAGAAGCGATGCCCAATGTTTCTGCTCCTGTGTTACAAATCGCCTCAGCATCGACTTTAAGGTCTGATTAAAACGTTCAACCAAACCGTCCGATTGTGGATGATAAACAGACGTCCTGATGGGACGTATTTTTAATATTTTGTACACCTGCTGTAACGTATTGGACAAAAAATTGGTTCCGTGATCAGTCAAAATCTCCTTGGGGATCCCTACTCTAGCCATAATCTGTGCTAACTCGGTGGCTATTGCAGCTGCACTAGTGGACCTCAATGAAACTGCCTCTGGGTATCGCGTTGCATAATCCACCACTACTAATATATGCGTATACCCAGAGTCAGAAGGTAGCAACGGGCCCATTATGTCCATTGCAATGCGCTCGAACAGAGTGGAAATAATCGGCAGTGGGATCAAAGGGGCGGGGCGTACTCGACCCAGCGCTACTCGTTGGCAGTCTGGGCATGTGGCTACATATCTCGACACATCAGTATGAAGACCGAGCCAATAAAATCGAGACAATATCCGTTCCCTCGTCTTCTCGGCTCTGAGGTGCCCCGCAAAAGGGATATCATGCGCCAGCCTCATGACCTCGGTCCGACAAGACGGGAGAACCAATAATTGTGTTACAGGCTGTCCTGTGCCCGCGGCTAGGTTTACCCTATATAGTAATTGCCCCTTTATACTGAAATGTGGATATACTAGCGGCCCAGCGCCATCAACATCCTTACCTTCAATGGACCGGACCTGCCCCCAAGCGTGCACCAGTGATGGGTCGTTCTTTAGGCCGCACACTAGGTCCGCGCTTGAGTACCATGGGTCCGGTATATTGAGAGGGGCTGGAATAACCTCTGCCCTAGTCGGCCCAGTAACCTCGATCTCTCGGTCACACTGCGTTCCCACTCCCTTCGACTGGCGTTTGTTACCATTACAGCACTCTCCCACCAGACCCCAGCCTTGTCTCAAAGACGCTCCCTCCCATTTCGCAGTCCGTCTCTCCTTATTTGTTTTTCTAGGATGGAACAGAGGGGAAAACATTTCAGTATGAAAAGGAAACATATCACCAATCCATTCCTTTTTCCCTTTTTCTGCAACGTTTACGTGTGTGGCTGAGTTTGCCATTATTTGCACCAGTTCTTAGAATTCTGGTCAGTCTCGGCCCAGAATAACTGGGTGCGGCAACCTTTCCGCCACCCCAACTACACGGTGATGTTTTAACGGTCCTACCGATAAATATACTTTTAGGGTGGGGTATGCCGTTGTGTCTCCATGGATACAGGAGATGGCCACCTGACCTTGTGGCTGCCACGACACACCGCCCAAGAGAGCTGTCCTGATCAAGGTTTGCTCACACCCTGTGTCCACTAACGCGTGGGTTTTCACATTCCCTAAAACCACGTCAATCAGACAGGGCTCCTCCCAACCGTTTTCCCCCTGCTTACCCGTTCCAGGTGTCCAGTTGCACGCAGCCACGTCACACTCCATAGCAGCAGGGCATGACCTGGCCCTATGTCCTGCTGGTTACACCTAAAACAGAGTGGGGGGACAGAGGGGGCATAGGTTAAATATCTGTCCCGCTGCTGGTAGGGCAACGGGGCAGGGGCAACACCTCTACCCCAGCTGGGGGCCATCCTTGGTCTCCATGGGGAGGAGGCAAGGGGGTCCAACGGGGTCGGCGGTCTGGGAGGTCTGGGTGCCGGGACCGAGGGTGATGGTGGTGGTGTTGGAGGAGAGGGAGGGACAGGTTGGTTCCTGAGCAGGGCAGGGGAGTCCTCAAAATCTTCGGCCAATTTGATCGCCTCCTCCAGGGTGTCAGGGTTGTGGCGCCGTACCCACGCCTGGGTTTCTGCGCCGACCACATGGCAGAATTGTTCCACCACAATGGCTTCCCCCATTTGTTGAGCGGTCTTCTTCTCTGGGGTCAGCCAATGGACCATGTGGTCGCACAACCGCTGTGCCACCACCCTGGGGCGTGTCTCCGGGGCTCTCCGGTATTCGCGGAACCGCGTCCGGTGGGTCTCCGCGGTAATGTTGAGACGACGGAGGATAGCCCGCTTGACTAGGTCATAGTCAGTGGCGTACTGGTCGCTCAGGGCTTGGTAAGCTGCCTGCGCTTCCCCGACCAGGCAAGGTCCCAGCTGGCTTGCCCAGAACTCCCGAGGCCATCCCGCCGCGGTTGCCAGCTGCTCGAACGCCACCAAAAATGCCTCCGGATCATCCTCCGCCGTCATTTTCACGGCCCGTGCCTTCGGGGCTGACATCAATGATATTCCGGCAGGGTTCGCTCCTGCGGCAACGATCAGCCCTACCCGTTCAATGAGCATCGTATATCGCTCCTCCCTCCGTCTCTCCTCTGCATCCCGTCTGATCTCCAGTCCCTGCAGCAGCTCCGCCAATGCGTCGCGGTCCATCCCGGATCTGACACCACGTGTGGCAAGGTGTCTAGTGGAGGCGAACAGGTGTAGCGGTGATGCGATGCAGGAGTGACAGGCAGACAACAGTTTCCAGTGAAAAAGGTGCTTTTATTTATAATCCAGGTCTGGTGACCATTAAATAATAAATCCCCGGCTATACACAACAATGTGTAAAGTGCGGGGATAGCAATAATAGGGCACAGTCCCGAACAAAACAAACTCACGGTCACCAGTCCTGGGTGAGTGAAATTGTGCTGGTGGTCAGTGCAAACACAGGTATTTCGTGACGGTGGTGCAGTAGTGATCCGGATCGTGCTGACCCTCGGCGACAGCTCCGAATATGTGCTTTAACTGTCTGGTGGTGCAAAACACGGACAATTATTACTCAGACAAACACAAAACACGTAACCCTGGTCTTTTCTTTTAATAATGAGAGCTCCTCTCTCGGTCCTTCTATCTCCATGCGTTTACCCAAACGAAGGAAAAGATCAGCGTTACCCTGGCCCCTATATGTAATCCCGCATAATATCTAGGTAAACGGTTGCAGCTGCCTTATTACTTGCAGCTGCCTCTCGTTTACCTTTCAAATCAATACGGTCTTACAACAGAGTCGCACTTCTTTCCAGGCTGACCCACTTCCCTGACCCGGAAACGAACTGTCAGGCCAGCCCTTCCAGATACTTTTCCTCCCATTCTTTAGCGCCCTCACAGGTCGGGAGGAAGATTCATCACCAGAACTCATCTTTCCGTCACAGTGCCCAATGAGCTATCGATGTAAAACATAAAATTTCTTGTGCTTTCATTGTGCATCAGTATATTAGACTAAAGCCTGTATTCATCTGTATAGAGAAACAATTGAGCCCTGAAATAAATGGTAAATGAGTAATTTAAACCTTTTGTGTACATCCAAAAAAAAAGTTGTCATTCATTTTCATATTTGTACATTGCAGTTATAACTCATTTCAACCCTACAACTCCAGTAATGAGTTCCGATCATGTTTTTTTGTTTGTTTTCTTGTCTTAATTAAACAAGCGATTGCTAAGACTGAATGGAAATAGGAATATGCCCTTCTGTCTTTATTAGCTTTTTGACTAATTATTCCACTGGTTTGGTACAAATTTCGATTGTGTTTATATAGCCTTTGCTAACACAATTGAACCAGAAGTGTTATTTTGGTGGATAAAACAGCTTAAATGCTCATTACTGATTCATTTAGAACCGCAGAAAAAATATGCATGAGATGTGATCCGCCGGTGGATAAAATGGAGGATCACGTGAGAAAATAGGCGGACATTTTTAACGGATTAACAGGTGGAAAAATTCTGCAGATTGAGCCGTTTCCACCAAAAATGAAACCTCTTTTGAAAATAGCTTGACGCACCTGTTGTTTTACATTGCATCGAGACATTGCAGTGCAACTTTATACTGCTGAAATAAAATATCATAATTTAGCTAACTTGTGCAACTTTTCCAGCATTTTGAATTCTATTAATCACATAAGGACATCTTTCAAACAGCTTGAACTATCAGCCAATGAATTTACATTTTAGAGAATGATTAACTAAGTATTCCTGAATTATACACAGGGATTTAACTAGTGCTGGGACTAATATCCAAATATTTTAATATTTTTTTACTTATATTCGGATACAAAAATCACATGTTCGTATTCGCTACAAAGACAAAAATGCTCTTATTTTCTGTCTAACCAGAATGAAAATGGCAAATGAAAACGAGCTGTGTGATAGAGAGAGAGAGAGAGAGAGAGAGAGAGAGAGAGAGAGAGAGAGTGAATGAATGAATGAATGAATGAATGCCCTCAGGACACTTTCTAGGGGATATTCCTTCACACTGCATATGCGGTACTCCTAGCCGGAACTACGATCGTCTGAGGTGAAGCCCCTCATCATGTGACAGAGTTCACAGTTTAGGTTTCGTTTTGAGTCTATTGCTCTTATCAGACATTGTTAAGGGCAAATAAATTCTAAAAAACAGTTACATGCATAAAAAACAAACGCTAAGTGACTGAGTCAGGGCGACCACGACAGGTACTGTGGTTCAGACATCGAGCATGCGCACATGACCCATGGCATGTCTCGTTGTATCGTAAATGCCACATCGATATCGTAAAGTCGAAGCAGGGTAATAATGCAAAAGAGTCGGAAATACTGTGCGGCATTAGTCGAGGTGCGTGCGTGCGTGTGTGTGTGTGTAAACACAGAGTCAACACAGCAGCTCTTGAGCCTCTGTTTAAAAGTTTTAGACAGCAAAAAGTAAACAAACCAGATTATGGGCGTGCACGCATAGTGATCTCTATGAAAATCCACCTGGGACAGAAATGTGTTATGTTGCTTTAGAGCGAGCCCGAATCTCATGGGACATAAAAAAGACAAGCACGCCATTCTGAAATGCCTCGTTAAACAGTACCCAACTTCCTGAATGTTGTGTAGTGATTTTTATATGGACTGTATATTTTATTGCAACTTTGTGTTATGTGGAATGTAATAAAGGAGAACCAAAACGGTGAGTTTTTTCCCCCTTCACTTTATAATGCCATTTCCACGTTTGTTTTATTTGCAACCTCATGTTATTGCTTTATAAAAACGTGTCGATGGCCACTATTTACTGTGAAGAAATGGCAATGAATGAAAAAAATAAAAAAAAATAAAATAAAATGTGGTGTCAATGTTATGTACTGTTTATTTTGGGAATAAAAAAAAAACAACATCTAACTTGAACTGCTATTTGGCATCCTTTGTTTTGTAGTTAATTCACTGGGGTAAAGTAAGTCCTATACAACTTATTCTTTACTCCTGAGATCTCTTTCTATGTTAATGTGTTACAAATTGTAACTTGAAATATCACAGAGAGCAAGTTAGGCATAAGCCCCCACTGTAGGTCCTCATTGAATAAGTGTGCTGAGAAGGCAGATCGTAACATATGGTTAACATGCAATTTCATGCACTCAGCAAAGTTTACCTCTCCCTATTCAGTCAAGCAGTGCAGCTGATCTGAAAAAATATAATGTAATTAATCACTTTAAGTGGCAAAGCCAAATCCAATGAACAAGGGTTGGCGAAAAGCAAATACATTCCTTTAAAAGTTGAGTGATTTATTTGTGTATTTTGGGCACTATATATATATATATATATATATATATATATATATATATATATATATATATATATATATATAATATATATATATATACACATACAGTATGGATTCAAGTACAGGATGATTGGATTATATATCCTTTTTGAGTGCAGACAGTTGCTTGGGTTAAACACATACCTTTGGAAACATAGCCAACCTGAACTGAGCTCTACTAGTCTTGGTCAATGGATAACAACTCAACAAACACCATCTGGCTGCAAATTGAAAATTGGTTGAAAGAAAAATCTCACCAGTTTGCTTACTGCAGTCTCTTGGGCTTTGCTACAACTGAAGTTCACAGTAAACAACAGCCTTTGTTGCCATAAAGAAACCCACGATAGATATACATTTTTTAACATTAAATGAACAAGGCGGTCATTTTGACCGTTCTTGGAATTTCAATTTAAATTGTGACGCGTGTATTTAAGATAAAGGAGCTGTGCTTTCCTGACTTATCCTAAATATATGCCCTAATTACCCTGACAGAGAAAGAATCATGTACTTGCAAAAATTAGGGAGATAAAATACTGTCATACATATTCTGACCAGGAGCACTCAAATTGACCGATACATATTATTATTTGTATTTATCAGTCGGGTCTTGCAGCCATGTATTAAAGTTTGATTATATCAGTCTGCATTCCTCAAGTGAGTGGTCTGTTGACATTTCTATTGTTTCAATGATCCTTCTGATAGCCCATCAATCAGCCTTGACAGCTCACAGCACCAGACTGTCTGTCTGCACTGGCTGCTATAAGTCACTAATTTTTCTAAGAAATTCATTGTTACCCCAATACACATTGCAAATGGATCGCTGAAGATGCACGATAGCAAAGCAAATTTTACCAAACATTGATTCTGATGCAGCAAAAACCATCAATGAATCTCGCTCTGAAGCAGACTGGACACCAAAACGATGCCTGATCAATGCCCTTGGAGGAATTAGAAGCTTTCATTGTATTAGTATATGCCAGAAGTGTCTGACTCGCTCCGTAACACCCATGTTCAAAATAACTGAGCAAGCAGATACATCTATATTATGTCTCTGCATTACTGAAAGGCTGGATAAACTCGAACCTGCTTTTCAACTGCAGGGTTATACATTGAGCTTGACGGTTTTGGTTTTAACCAATAGTAAAAAAAAAAAAAGAAAAACACCCCCACGCTATTCTGCCTTGCACTGTAGCTCTCGTGTTGCACATTTGATTACATTACCAGGTAATGATGATATTCGTAACATCTGAGTTGGAATCCTACAGCCACTGCCATTAAGGCAAATTAGTTATTTGGGGGTTCATGTGCAGTTTATACTTCATTTAACATCATCAGAAATGTAGCCCCTGTGGCTCTATTTCAGATCAAACTCTTAATTTACAACTGTAAATTATACATCTGCTTTTTTGGCTCTCACAAAGTGGCCGTACTCCAAGTACAAATGCTGTGTCTACACAGAGATGCATGCAAAAGCATTTGAACCCAAACTTTTGGCAGAAGTATTAGAAGTGTTTTAATATATTTTGACAAAACTATATTTTTGGTGCCTCTCCATGTTATGCGTGACCCAATAAACAGAATCAGTTCAATATCTCTTGTGTTATGCTTTCTGTGTTTGTTTTAACTTGATACTGACTAGGTTACTAACTTCAAGATTCGTCATTTCATAATTGGACAATTGGTGGAAATTAGATATTATTTTTTAAAGCCTAAAATCATTTAAACAAACAAACAAACAAACAAACCTGCATCAGAAAAAAAAACCCAAAGTCTTGAAATGGCTAAATCACTGAGTTTACGGTTTTCATAGCATCACAGTCATCCTTTCATTTAAAACACTTTCCCTTTAATGTGAAATGTTTTAGTCTCTTCTTAAAATATACTGTTTGTGCATTTGTTAATGACTTTTAATTAAAAAAAGAGCCTTAAGCTCAGGATACACTGCCCATTGCGATCAATATCAACATGATTTTTCAATTGGATTAATTGGATTCAGTGTGTTATGCTTTGCGATGCAGTTTTACAGGATCGTCGGATAGGTTTCCGTTGGCTTGCAACGTTTAAACATGTTTGCATGCCTGCATGACCAGTGATTTAAAGTGATTGTTTGAAGTAAGGACCCCAGCAACTGTCAGGTGAGCACTAAGCAACGCTGCAAGTAGGGTTGGGCAAAATCCTCAGGAAATTATCAGAAAGTATCAGAGAAAGTAATTCCACATAATCACCTCTATATGAGGAATCAGTGCCTTGTGCCCTCTGAAAGCGAGTTCTTGCTACTCATTGTGATGTATTGAATCCCCACGCTGCTGGTTTTCCATTTGAACATCAATCCGGGTCTGTCCAAACGTTTTCAGTGTAAAACAGTAAATTCAAAATTAAATGCAACATTGTGGCCAGAGAAGGCGCTTTTGTTGGTGTAAATAACATTTCATTGTACCGTCTTTCCAAAGGATAGAATGGGGTCCTCTGAGGGATATGAATTTCCATACATATCTTCAAATGCACTGTTAAAAGCATTCATTTTTTAACAGTAGCCAATTATATTTTGTATTTTTGCCCGTCCACAATTTGGTTATTTGTAATCAGTTTTACTGAAGTGGAGAATTTCAGATCGTACCAATTTTAATATTATAGAATTGTTTATTGTGGGGTTTGAAATTTTACAGAAGGTCCCGATGTCCTGTAAAATAATCAGAGGACCTCTGAGAAAATGATCTGGGATCAAAAGAAATTGACAGTTTGCATGGGTTTAAATTTCACTGGTGTTGATAAAATTTAGAAGCCACCAGTTTGTGTGATGATTTTTAGTCCTGTGCAAATAGGGCTTGACTCACATTTTGTTTCTTATTACAGGTACTATTGTTATAAAAGGGGGAGTGGAAGGTGGGTGAAATGAGTATTGTCATTAGAAAGAGGTCATCGTTCAAATAAGTTTGAGAAACACTGTTTGGGACAACACAGATAGGAGATGTGTTAAAAAATGAACCTGGCTGCATGACACTGCCTGCTTCAAGCTGACTCTGAGATGCTGCAGAACAGATAATTTAACTTGAGACGATAATTCCAACTGTTCAATCACTCCAATGGTCTAGCTACAATCAGATAATGTAATCCGCAGCACCTGGATTTATGTGTTACATTTCCTGTCCTATTCTTCAGCAAACTCATTTCAATGGCACTAACACAGGTATCAGATTCTGACAGCTTATAACAAGAAGCACAAGTTTAAACTAAGCCATCTATGTAGGCTTGGTTGGAATTTATTTTCTTATGTTGACATCTACTTTTGCATGTATTTTAATATGTATGATTGTAGGCTATAAATAAATACATTTGAAGTGTTATTGGTGTTTGTAGTTGTTAGTTATTTATTATACATGTAAATCATGTATGTAGCAGTCATTACATATTTATTAAATTTTTACAATTACGATAAAACTTCCAACCCAATACACAATTTGTTTATAATTAATTGTTCCTTAATTAATTCCTTTAATGTTCTCTGGTACTCTTTGCTTGCCTCCACAAAGAACAATGCTGCCAACACCTCCCGCAGTCTGACAGAGGTCGACAATAGCTGCCCTATCCAGACGAAATTTAGTTTTTAGATCGTCATCTGGTGAATCTAAGAAAGCAACCCTGGTCCTGTAAACCCTCTCTCTGTATTGTCAGCATCACACCCGGGGTCTGTCAATCTCAAGCTCGCACTCAAGCTCTAAAATTACATTTGTTGCTACTGCTGATGCAAATGTTGCCACTCCCAGCAAATCTATACTGTAGTTTGTTTATTCTATTTTTTTTTTAACGCAAAATAACTTAAATACTGTTTCAAGGTGTTAAATACTTTTTCGTTAATTACTACCCTCCTTTTGCAAGTGCAAATTTACTCCTGATAAATTATGACAATTAACAAGATCACGCTTGAAACGTTTGGGAACCTCTACCTTACTGTTTTAGTATTAATATATTTGTTCTCTAATCATCACCAACCTTAACTTAGTCAGTTTTCATTGAAGTTGATAAAGAGATTACTGTTAAGGGGACTGGCTGATTGTGATGTCATTGTTTTGACTTTGCAGCTGAATGATATTACAAAAAGGTGACTCAGGTATGATTTTTTAAAGCAGGTGATAGCCATACTGACAGAATAAAACATAATCAAAATGAAAAATGGCACATTGATGTCATGATGAGTTTCTGTGTGAAAAAACATTGGTTACAATTGGCAGAAGATACAATATACTTTTTTAGTAAATGCTGACAGTAGGTTATCAGTTAGAAGGTGTTTTCATATCCTAGACTGATGTTTCTGTGTGAACATTGACTATATGTCATTCTGAGGAACAGATTTTGATGTACTGTAGATTTCCACCTTCAACATCGCTAAAGATCTTAAAGGCAGTAATCATTAACGTTGATCACATATTCCTTCAGTCCAAGTAAATAGATTGCCGCCTCTGTATTATCGTATTGCCGGCTGCTGGTGTTCTGGCAGGTGTTTCAGTTCTCTTGCAAATTATATGCTGCAATGTTATGAAATGCCTTGTCTAAAATATTTTCCCTTCACAAATATAGAATCAACATTTGGCCATTTTAAACAATCTGTTATCCCTGTGTGTGTTCACATTTTTAAATATGTGGCATAGTGTTCTTGAAGAATAATTGAAAGCATATAATTTTATTTATTGACATGAGGAAACAATTGTATCTTGCTGGCTTCTTGCCAAAATAATTTAGTTTTTGAGCACGTATTTTGAAGTGATATTATTGGTTAATTACCACGACTAGTCCCCATCCCAACAGTTGTTTTTGCGCAATGCATGTTTGACAAGAAACTGTAAGGCACAATTATGTAAGTTGTAACAGCACTATAGACCTATGGCCTCTTTGGTAGTAGAACTGATGTTGACTGAGGCTTTTCCAAATAACTCAAGTTCATGCTGGGTGACTTCAGCCGTAGGACTCTCAGCTCCTTCTCAGAAAACATTTCTTTTCTTTTCTGTGCCAAAAGGACTTTGCTGCCCTTCCCCTGACATGTTTTTTGTTTGGTTTGATTTTCATGCTCCATTATTTGTGTGTGTTCAGTAATTTGCATTGCTCTTAAGCTTACATAGGCCGTGGTGCAAAATAATTGCCTGTCCACTAAGAAATTTGGATTTTGAATTGTTTACATTGCGCCTATACTCACATCAGCCCCTTAATGTTCTATTTTGCTCAGGGATGTTGTTTACATGGATATCCAAAAATATGATTTTCAATCCTTTTTTACTCCATTATTGATTTACTGATAGTGTGCTAGTAATAGGAAACAAGCATTGTTCAGAAGAAAAAAGCCATCAGTTAACACAAATATTATCTAAACGTTAAACTAAAATTGTTGAGGGACATATTTACAGTGCAACATGGTTGTCAGCACCATGTAAGGTTTATATTAATACACTGATTCCAGTCCAATAATAGCTGCATGTTGTTTTCTTTAGAGAAAATACATTGCAGATATTTTCCTGCTTTTTCATTATGTAAACAACTTACAGTGTATTTGATTGCATCTCTATTTAGGCACATATTTGTGACTGCAGGGTGTGTCATGTGATCATGAGCTCATGTTGCCCTTTGTTCACTTACGAGTTTGGGAATGAAAATGGGCTGTCAGGCACCCTGTGAGTCCAGGCAGAGACCGTCCATGCTGGGCCTTTGTCTCTAGGGTTCAGTAAAACGTGTTGCTTTGGTTCCACTCAGGTGAATCTTCAGTCCTCTTGATCCGTAAGTGGGTCATAACAATGAGACAACATTCAATTGGGTAGAAAAATGGGAGTAGAACTGATGAACGATTGATTACAAAAAGGAGAACCTGCCATTCAGATGAGGCCCCTATACAGGTTCTTTAAATAAAACACGATTCATAGGCATACCTTCAAAATATACATTTCTTGGTTTCCTCCAGGAGTGTACTCGGTTGAAATATATCCATTTGCTAAATTTCAGAAGCCACTCCTAATGCTGTCGACAAAGATGGGGGGAATTCCAAGACTGTTAACCAATTTCTGATGTTTTTTTTTTTTTAATATTGACTTTTTATAAGCTGTAGTGGAGGATCCCCTGCATAGATGTTTTGAAAAAAACTTTTACCACCAAAGTAGTTTCTTAGTTAATATTTTTTTTTTAATGAATCAGTACAAACAATTTCCAAACTGCCGAACTAGAAAAATACAGTATTTTACTGTGTGAGAGGGTGTTGGGTTTCACTGAACACACGGGAGACAAAATTTCTTTGAGATCGCCTCACCAGCCTCCAAGTTTTATTTAGAGCACGAGAGGGCACCGTTGTACCACAGATGAACAATACCAGCAGTGGGAATGTTCATTCTTACGGTATCTCACTGAAAATACCAACAATGGTAAATTTCTCTCCTCAGGCTGCTTCCAGTGCACATACAGGTGCTGAAAATAGTCAAAACAGAAGGCAAAAAGAAAAAGGAAAATAAAACACAATAATAAAACTACAAAGAAAAGGTGCTGTGATCTTCAGCGTTCCCAACCGCCATTAGCCATAAGGCTCAGGTCTTTAACCTATGCTTTGCTAATCTCTCTCTATACTATTGGGGTTGCCCAGGCTTTCTCCAGCTAAACATTATAAAAACACTATGCTTCCAGGTGGCTAGCATCCTCAGCCGTGCTTGTCGTCTCCCTTTTTACATGGGCGTTCTTTCCTTGCTGTTGTTTAAGGCTTGTTGAAGCCAGCATCCCGTTTTTTCAGCTATATGGGGCAAGAGAGAGTTAACAGCAAAGCATCGTTTTATAGGTTGAGTGACCCCCCAAGGCCCGCCTCCCAACCACTCAGAGAGAGGGAGAGATAACACGCCCTCACTCCCTCTCTGTGTCACTGCCATGATTGATCATGCAGGATCATGCATGTGTGAGATAGCCAGCACAGACTTCGCACTGTTACATACTGCAAATCATCAAAAAATATCTAAAAGCTTTATTGTTCGTGCTGATTTCCAAAGCTTTTGCAACCTTATTGTGGTTGCATACATTCTGATGTTAACAATTATTGTTTTGGCACATAATTCTAGAATGGCCTTTTTAAATCTGTATTATTTTACTGAAACAACTTGCTATTGAGTGCTATTGGCAGTAAAAATCATGGTTTATTAACCCTTTGCGGTCCTATGTCAGACCTGGTACGACATCGCAAAAATCCCTTTCCAGTCTATTGTCGGACTCTGGAAGTAAATATTTCTCTTCCGGAGGACTCTGAGGAAAGTGACCAGGAACCAGACGCGCAGCCGGTGGGCAAATGGAGACGGACATCGGTAAGTGCAGATGCTTTCACAAAACTTACTGTGGTAAATAGGGGATATCAAGGGAGTACTACTTTGAGAACTGCACTGGAGTTTTTTCAACTTTTTTTCACAAACGCTTTGTTTACTGAAATTGTAAATGAAACCAATAGATATGCGAGTGTAAAACTAACAGGACCGCTGCGTCATAATTCTATTTGAAACTCCTGGAAACCTGTTACGTTACCAGAGATGAAGGCATTTTTTGGTGTTCTGCTGAATATGGAACTGAATGTAAAAACGGACATAAAAGAATATTTCTCAGAGGAATGGGCCGACAGAGTGCAGTTTTCAAACATGTATTCAAGAGATCACGTTTCTTGCTGATCTTTTGGATGCTCACCTTTGCCCTCCCTCCACCCAGGTGCCGCAGGCTGCTTTTGTTAGCAGAGGACAAAAGGTCAGGAATGTGTTCAGCTACATAGACACAAAATGCTGTGAGCTATTTATCCCAGGTAGAGACATTTGCATTGATGAGAGCACCATTGTCTTCAAAGGAAGGATTATCTTCAAGTGCTACAATCCTCAGAAGCCTACCAAGTGGGGGATGCGTGTGTTTGTTTTAGCTGCCTTTTTTGTTTGCAAAACTCACATTTTGTTTTTTTTCGTTGTTCACCTATATATATATATATATATATATATATATATATATATATATATATATATATATATATATATATATATATATATATATATATATATATATATATACTAAAATTTGGTACTGTTTATATAGGGTACCTTTTGGACTTGCACTGCTTTGTTACTTGTTTTAAGCAAATAAAGTCACTTTATTTCAATTTGAACAGCACTTGGTCTGAAATTTTATTTTGTTCACAAAAATTAATTGGACCGGACCAACCTGCAAAGGGTTAATATATGACACTGAGTCAAACACGCTTGTGTAACCGTATGTTTTTATATCATACTTTATTACAATTATAAATGTTTTTATTTATTTAGTGTCCAATTATTTTACCCAAAATTTTTTCCCCTGTTTAGAATATAGTTAGTTTTCCCCTCAGCGCAGCAATTCCCTAAACAGCTCAGGACAACTGAATGTTCCGAGGGCGTAATCCGATCCCATGACCAAGCCAGCTTCCTCTTCTACATCTAGAAACTTGAAAGTGGATGTTAGCCAGCTATTGGCCCCTGGAGGACAAAGGCCAGCACTGCTTGAGCTCACTAGGCGCCTGGCTGGTAGGGTAGTGATGAGGAGAAACAGTCCCTTCCATTTTTGTCACCTTAACCAGCAGGAGCACCAGAACCAATGCATTGCTCCCTCTGGAATCCCCAGAGAAGACTGGTGACTTTGCCAAGCCAGGACACTTACCTATGCTTTTCCTGACAGTATGGCTCACCCTCCCCACCACACGGCAGTGTTTTTACCAGGCGAACCACTTGAAGACGCTGTTTAATATCTGTGACAAAGTGCCCTCCCCTGTGTATATTATCTGTTATATGTTGCATGTGGTGTGTTAAATGTTGATGTATAGTCATTGGTACACGGGATATAAACATCTGTGTAACACAAGTGTTTAAAATGTCTATTTGTATTTAGGCACAAGGATTGCACAGCACTTCACGTGCAAGTAAAAAGTAATATATGAGCATGGGGAATTGCACTTTATTAATTCACGTGCAGTTGTACCGAGACTCTAATGAATGATTGATTAGCAATCGAGTCTTGGTACAGCTGTATAAAAGCAACATGTCTTCACCCACTCGCGGTTGGGTGTTTGGTGAGTGGAGAACGGGATTGGAGACAGAGGTAGAAATAATAAGAATAATAGTAATCGTTAAAAAATAGAAGCTCACCGTGTTTGTTTGTTAGTCCATTGTTTGTTTTGTTTAGTCAGTTTTGTTTGTGTATTTATTTTAGCGAATGTGCCGTGTCCTGTTTTTGTATTATTACAGCCGTTTATTTTCTATCTGTTTGTTTATTTATTAAATGCTGAGCGAGTCCATTCGCTCAGCTCCACCAAACTCCACCTCTCTGTTGTTTATTTTTCCCGTTTCAGGTCTGACGCCACCCACTCTGGCCATCTTTGTGACAATATCAGACGTAATCTTCTTTCAGTTGCACTTTCAGTCTCCAACGTTTTTTTTTTTACTCATAGTTAAGATAAAACTAGAAACAGCATCTAGGTGCCCCTAAGCTGGCTATGGAGATATTTCTGTTCAAATTGTACAATTCCAGCATTTACTATGGACTGTTACTAAAAGATAAACACAGCTGTAAAATAATCTCAATCGTCAATATTCTTCTGAAATCCGCCTAAATTGGTTGCCTTGATGAATCCTCTCAAATGACAGGTCAAAGCAGTCTTTAAACAGCGGGGGGGGGGGGATGAACCAGAAAAGCAGGCAGTTTTATGCAATATGTTTACAACGTACAGTTATAATCCTGAGGAGGGTAAACCATAGAGATGAAAAAAACCTGTAATGAGCACTCAGATCCCAATTATAAAATCTCTTCTTCAAAGGTCACTTCACCTTATTTTAGAAATAAAACTCAAATGGAAGGTGATCTCATTAAACAAAGAGAAGAGTTACACTGCTGGTGATGACAAAAGACTCTCATATAATTTACTGCGTCTGCTACTCTGTGACTATGTAGTGGTTATAAGAATCTGAATTCCTAATTTCCATTGTATAGATTCAGTATTTTCACAGAAAAAAAAAAAAAAAAAAAGCCAAGGAAAGGTATTTGCTTGTAGTGTACATTATTTAACGATATTCATTTCATAAAATCCACCAGCAGGATGTGCATATCCCCACCTACTGTCATGCTTAATAACTACTTAATTACTTCTGCAATAAAACCAATGATGCTGGATGGAGGTTTTCAAAAAAAAAAAAAAAGGATGCAAAAGAAAAATCTTTGCTGAGTGTTTTACTTACAAGCAAGAAATGTAATATTGTACTGAAAAGGTTCACAAACATTTATTGGCAGTCTAATTATGAATTGTTTTCTCTCCCATATGGATTTTTCCATATTTATAAAAGTTGGTATCTGTTTTATGCTAAGTAAACCCATTATTTGGGAAGAAAATCCCATTATCTATAAGGATATAACAACAATATTTATAGTGATCGGTTAGGATAATTTTAGCCTAGTTGTGAATGCCATGTAACATGTTTATCTTCAATTTCTGCCTTTATCTGGCTCATCTTCAAACACTTGTGCTGGGCTCTGTCCCGGTGGTGAAGGACATTGGAACTGTGCAAGTCTGTCTTGCAGGGTTGCTGCTGCTGCTGCTGCTGTGGCCACAGGTGGCGATTTTTTTTCTAGATTTAAAACAATTCACTCTGTAACCTTATTGTAACTACCTTGTCATCTCACTTGTATTACAATTTACAAGCAAAATTATACTAAAAAAAAAAAAAAAAAAAAAAACTCCTGCCTTCAATCCAGTTATCTCATATTTCTGTTCCCAATAAATACACAATTTTATATCATGTTACTTCAAGGAATATCCTACATGTTTCAACTTATTATCATTCAATCTGAACTTCTAATGCTGATGCTGAAATTGTAATAGAAATGTTTTGACTATTTGTGTGACTTTTTGACTTTGCAATGTGTGAGTCTGAGAACATGTCCACTACAGATTTGCTGAATTACTAACACCATGTAAGGTCTCTGCTTATGTAAATTTCTTGAGCTCCGTTTTTTCATTTGGTAACAAAAGATATTATTGACGTGCTGGTTTTCTGAGCGTCATTTGCTTTTTGGTTTTTTTTGTGATCGCTCGTGCTTACCACTAACATCATCATTCTTGCTCCAACGTCCCACCGGTAAAATCAGTCCTGCATATTTCACAGAAAGTATGTCTCATTTCAACATTGCTTAGGATTATTTGTTGTGGTGCAACATGTTTGAAATTTGCATCTATCTATCTATCTATCTATCTATCTATCTATCTATCTATCTATCTATCTATCTATCTATCTATCTGTTCTGTCCGGCGCAGTGAATGCTAGGTGTGGATGGGAAGGAGACAGGTGTGCGTGCGGGAGCACTGCTGAAAGGTGTGTCACGTTTTCTTTCAATTACTTTGTTTGGTTTTGTGAATGTTTTTTTTTGTCTTTGTTAGTGTTTTGTTATTTTTGTGTTAACATCTGAGCTGACTTTTGTCAGCAATATCAGCCGGCATTGGCCAGGTTGGGAGGCAGGGCTCCTCCAAACTTTTCATTTGAAAGGTTAACACGTAGGCATGGGGTTAAAATATCTCCAGAGGAATTCATTCCCCTGGAGAATTGTGTTCTTGCAGTAGGAGTTGTTGTTGGTTGTGAGAACATCAAATCGACATCTAGAATGAGCGGGTCGATTGTTGTTTTCTTAAGCACTACACAAACAGGGGGTTGTGGTAAACGACAGTCTTACTCCGCTGTTACTCCGTTAGCACTCCCAGCCAGGAAAATAACTTTATCAAACACCCCTCCTTTTCTTAAAAATGAACTGATTGAAAGGGAAGTGGCTAGGTATGTGCAAATAATGTCAGGGATTAAAATAATTCCACTGGGTTGTAAATCCCCACATTTGAATCATGTTATTTCATTCAGGTGGCAAGTATACATGATTTTAAATAACATCAATGAAGATTTAAACATCACTCTGAAATTTAGAATTGATGGGACTGATTATATCATTTTCATCAGACTCAATGAAGTGTTTCAAATGTGGGAGCGAAGGACGCATGTAAAGAATTGTCCTAGGAAAGAAAGCGAGGAAGACGAGGGGCAGGAATACAGCAGGTCCAAGTCAGCCTCGGATTAGTGGTGTTAAAAACAGCGGGGGTGTTGAGGATCAGGCTGCAGAAAATGTTGAGTTGCAGCTGGGTTCGCAATAATGATAGCACTGAAACAGCTGCTGTTAGCGGGGCTTCTGATAGCGGAGCTCCCTTGACACAGGAGGTTGGCAGCAGCGCTGTGTTAGGTGAAACAGAGTATGAGAGCAGTGGAGGTGCTACAGGGTCTGACAATATTGCTACAGCTGATAGCTGTGTAGCTGAAGCACAGGTTGGGGCTCAGGAAAAAATAAATACAGATACTGAAATATCAGAGAAAGAAAAGAAATAGAGGTGTCTAAAGTAGTTATAAACGAATGTGTTGCTGAACAGATGGAGTTAGGACAGAAAGAGACAGCTAATAAAGATAATGATGGTTTTAAATTACCAAGTAACAAGAGATTTTTTGCCCAAAAAATACAGGAGGTGAAAGCAACGGCGTTGCTGTGCCTGCAGGTCCTCTCTGTGAGTCTGCAGTGCAGTGGAGCGTGCATGCTTCAAGCAGTGTGACTGAAGACAGCTCAGACAGTGGTACAGTGCTTCCTAGATCAGATGAAAGGAAAGAGAGGAATTGACGTGAAAGTGTTTTTTCTGAACATTAATTTATTTTTTAATTCTGTACGACTCTTAAGGCAAAATGCATCTGCTCTGGAAGTCTTTACTACACAGGAGTATGTGCGCATGCAGAACATTACCAGTAAACTGCGCAAAAGTTTAAATACAAAGAGTTAAGATGTTTAGTCCCCTCAGTATTTTTTTTTCTTTATGTCTGCTTGTTTGTTTTTCTATATCAGTGTTTTTCTTTTTCCAATTTTTCAGCGAGCCGGTTTAAAATTAGGAGCTTAAATATTAACGGCTGTAGAAACGCCCCTAACAGGGCTGTCATTATTGAATTTATTAAACAGAAACAATTAGATATTACGTTTCTACAGGAGACCCATATAGATATGACAAATCAGTCAGACTGGGAAAAAGACTGGAAAGGTGATTTTTTTTTAGTAACTGCACAAATTTTAGTGCAGGGGTAGCTATTTTATTTTCTGAAAAGGTTAAGCCATTTTGTGTAACAACAATTGATTTTATAAAGGGGCATTTGCTTAAAGTACAGGAGTCATTGAAGGGAAGGTGTTTGTTTTTATTAATGTGCAGCTCCAACTGACAGCAAAGAAAGAATGAAATTCCTCTAAGAGTTAGAAAACATTTTATCAGCCTGTAGAGTAGAAGAGGTTTTCTTTTTAGGTTGCAATTTTAACTGTACTGTTGATCATATAATGGACCGGAATAACTTAGAACCACATCCTCAGTCTGCCACAGAGCTTTAAAGCATTTTGAATTAGTAAGTGTTTGGAGGAATTTTAATGAGAAAGATCGGCAATACACATGGGCAAGGGCAAATGGCACTGACATTTCTTTAGCTAGATTAGACAATTTTAACAGTTTTAAACATCATTTAAATATCTTTTAAGGTCTGTGTTATCACTCCCAGTGGCTTGTCTGATCACAGTTTAGTTGCCTGTAGTTTACTAATCTCCTCTGGGAAAGCGCACAGCTCTCCCTGGCATTTTAATACCATTTTAGTTAATGATGGACAATTTAAAAAGGTTTTTCTTTTTTTGGGAGAGGTGGAGAGCACAGAAAACTGCTTACCTTTCTCTTTGGCAATGGTGGGATGTGGGTAAAGTGCAGATCCGATGTTTTTGTCAGCAGTATACTAGAAATGTCACAGAGTCTGGATGAGGCTATGCAAGAGCTAGAGGAGGACATCCTTGAGCTGCAGTGAGTCCAGGAGTCCAGCCCTAGTGACAGGTTAATTGAAAGCCTGAAAGTTTTAAAAAAAGGGGTTAGCATATCTGCTGGACACAAAGGTGCAGGGGGCGCTAGTGAGGTCATGCTTCCAGAGTTTGATGGAGATGGATGCACCTACTCAGTACTCACTACTGGAAAAAAAAAGGCACAGAGTAAGGTGATCCACTGTTTAAAGACCGCATCAGGGCAAGAACTGAGGGAGCCTGTGTAGATCTGGAGGCAGGCAGTGGATTTTTATAAAGACTTGTTCACAGCGGAGGCTGAAGAGGAAACTGAGGCGTCCCAGCGGTTCCGTCATGATCCCCCTCATCTCCCCGAAGAGGAATCCAAAGGGTTAGAAAGCCCTCTGACAGCACAGGAACTCTTTGATGCACTTCAAGGGTTAAACAATGGAAAAGCACCTGAAATTTATGGTCTCCCAGCAGAGTTCTATAAAAATTTTGGTCTGTGCTGGGAGCGGACTTGTGTGAAGTGTTTGAGGAGTGTGTGAAGGAGAAACAGTTGCTCTCTGAGCAGGAGAGCTGTCATCACCATCCTGTCTAAAAAAGGAGACCACTGCTACGTAAAAAACCGGAAACCTGTATTGTTACTCTGAGCTGATTATAAACTGTTCTCCAAAGCACTAGCCAATCGTCTGTGGACTGTTAAAGGAAAAATAGTGCACAGTGACCAGACTTATTCAAGATATTTTCGCAGCTTCTAAGCTCTTTGGTTTCAACACTGATATAGTGTCTTTCGACCAGGAGAAAGTGTTTGACAGGGTAGATCACCTGTACTTGTGGAAGGCTCTTAAAGATTTTGGATTTTGGGGGCAGGTTCGTAGAAAAAATCAGCTGTTATATTGTGACAATTCTAGCGTGCTGAAATGCAATGGTGGTTTAAGTGCTCCTTTTCCAGTTCAGAGAGGTATCAAGCAGGGATGCTCAATGTCAGGGATTGTATGCATTACCTATAGAACTCCTCATTAATCAACTAAGGAGGATCCTTACTGGGCTGATCATTCCTCGTGTCCTACTGAAACAGTGAAAGTTACTGCCTATGCAGATGACATTGCTGTCATCATTACAGACCAGGCATATGTAGATAATTTGAACAATTGTCAAAGAATTTTTGAAAAAATAAACTGCTTTTTTCTCCTGAGAATCTCCCTTGTCGACAGCTTGCATTTATTTTCTTTAATTATGCAAGTGGGCTGGGGCTGGATAGAAATTTGTTTTTATTCGACTTGAATAAAATCACTGTAGCTAATCTGCCAGAATATTATAAGAGTCTCCTGAAGGCCTGGTGTTTTTTAAAAGTAACTGACAGGAATCTAAAGGACATTAGTTTATTTGGGGTTTTGGAAGAACCTTTAGTTTTCAACCCCTTTTTATACACTGAAGTAGGCCAGTCTTCCAGTTTCACTGAGATTTTGGTCAGAGTAGGGGTGAATAAATTAAGACATCTTATTGATTGATTTCCAGTTTGAGTGAGTTATTATCTGCACCAGATTGAACCCCCTTTTTTCTTTTTTAAAGAATTTGGTGTTTAAGCTGGGTTGTCAGTTCAGAGGCAATTTTTATTTTTAAATGTACGGTCCAGCTAATCAATTTTATTTTTGCATGTCTGCCACAGGGCTCCCCTGGGTCCTAAACCCTGCTTGGCACAGTCAGGGATTGCAGCAACCACAGACAGTACATGCATAAATGAAAGGTTTTCTGACATAAAGGGGTTTAACAGCAGAGTTTTGAGCAAAATACTGGAAAATCTGTCCCAGAAGTTGTCTGGGAGAAGTGTCCAAAAAACGAGTCCTGGCAAAAAAACGAGAGTTGACAGGTCTTCATTAATGTGTATGGTTCCTAAAATGAACAGGTGGTGTGGAACACAGGTGGGGGACGGGGGACTGCCCCACTCCCTGCCACCCCTAAATGGCACCCCTGGTATTTTACTATAATCAATTGGGTTCACTTGGTGTGGTCCATATGTATGATGGTAAAAAGTTATTCTGTGTGCATTTTTGTTGCCATGTTTATGGTAAACAGAATAAAACACTAAAGCACAGGATGCATACATTGTTTATCTCATGTGTTTTTAATGGATTAACATGCTGTGAGAGAAAGATAAGAGGAATTAAAGGGATTTTGGAAATAAACCAACCTGGTAATTTATTATTTATTCTCAATATAATAATAATAATAATAATAATAATAATAATAATAATAATAATAATAATAATAAATTATTATTATTATTTTCAATATTTGCAGTTGGTAGAATATGAAATATAAAAATCACTGGACAATAGATGCCAATACCATTTTAAATTAACAGTCTTAAAAGCTTAAAAGTACAATATTTCTATTTTGTTTGTGTGGAATAAGAAAACATTATTTTCAGGAGCACCATAACAGTAGGAAAGCCTATAGTAAAGACACATCACTCATGTGTCATCTGTCATCATGCAAATGGCTAAAAAGCAATAACAACATACACTTATAATCAACCAAACATTTTTATTTTTATTTTTTAAAACCACATACAACAAGTAATTGTGCATAACCTCCTTGAAAACTTACTCCTATAGGAATTGTATTTTTACCTCAAGAATACCTGAACATGACTTGCAGTACTGGACAGTTTAACCCCCTCTGTGCTGTTTTATGTTCTGTTCTGTTCGCCAATCCCAAACAACTGGCAGCTGTTCTTCTACAGCGGCTTCTGATAATTAATTCCTTTGGCTCTCAGAAGATTGCATAAGGCTTGTGTATTAATTGTTGACACACAATAAGCGGGTTCAAAAGGCTTTATTGGGAGCACACTGTATATGGATGTATACTGAGCAAAAGAAACAGCAGCTGTTAAGTCCTGCTTACAAGTATTACTCACATTTCTCTCATTCTCACTTGCTGTGTCACCTACATAACGGTCAAACCCAGACCAATATACAAGGACCCAAATGCAAACATACATTAATTCAAACCTGTAAAGGTGTAGACTCACATTTCAAACATAGTTTAACCAATACAAATTACTTATTTAACAATTGTTTAAAAAAATCTGCTATCGATTTCTGGTTGCGTCTCTTTATTTTTCTTGCTTTACGGTTTTTAAAAGATTCAGCGCTGGCCCATTTTTATCAGAAATGACTGTTTCTCCAAGCACTCTCAAGAACTCGAAAAAATAGCATTTTGAGCATAGCAATGATGTCAACATACTGACGTTTTAAAAACATGTGCTCTGGTGAGTCTTATTGGCTCTCCCCTTAAAACAGTGTCGTCACTGTATTATCTGGTACCCGGTGTCTGTATGGTCGAAAGTTCTTAGAGAAACCTAATCATATGCTGTAGCTAAAACAGACTGTGTCAATGACAATGTACCACTCACTTAGACCAGTGGTTCTCAAACAAATATTTTTGGTGGCCTCAGCGTGGGGCCACCAACACTGCCAGTTTAAACACAGATGCAATCCTTGCAGTGACAGGTTGAGTTCATTCAGTTCAGGGTAAAAATGTCACTCAGATAAGTAAGCTTGATTAGCCAGGTCTTGTCACTGAAGTCATCGGCCATCGGTGAGCTTTTCTACGAGAGGAATCTTTACAGCTCTATTCTTAACTCAAATACTCTGGTTAGAACTTTACCTCTCAATAACCAACCAACCTCTGTGTGAAGGAGAAGCTGCCTGTGCTCTGCGACCATTTCATCACACAGAGATTCAAACAGACGAGAATTCAATGCGCTAGCTTTTATGTGATTGACTACACGCACTACATCACTCAAAATATCATGCAGATCAGGTGATAATTTCCTACTTGTCAACATTTTACAGTGAATAACAGGTAAAGTTGCATTCTGATGCCGCTGCTTTAACTCTAGCCATGAGGCCAGAGAGTCTTCCAGTCATGGTGGCAGCTCCGTCAGTACAGACTCCCACACAAAACTTCCAGTCAAGCTTGCTTTAAACATACTTATCCAGAACTGAAGAACTCACGTGTTCTTAGGCAATGAAAGAACACATAATAAATCCTCATACAGGTCCTCCTCGTGTCCATAACATACGTACACCAAAAGCATTGCCATGTTTACAACATTAGTTGCTTCATCGACCTGAATATCAAACCATGGAGAGCCTAATATTGTCTCTAATAGCTGCTCCTCGATGTCTTCAGCAATATCGTCCATCCTCCTGGCAACCGTATTGCTGATTCTCCCAACATCTCCCTGCAGATGTCTTTAGTGGCAGAGAGTATAAGCTCTTCACCAATCATAAAATGTTATTTAGTCTTTGAAATTTAGTAAGACAGTAAGTATGACACCTTCAATGCAGACATGTTTGTAGATGTGCTGGCGTGAAGTAAATGTCATTGGCCTTCAAACTCGCCCCTTTTTCGTTCAAAAAAATCGGCAGGTTTTCCTTTTACAGCTGGGCATTTTTTTCTGTAGGTGCCAGTAAGTTTTGCAGGTGTCATCATTTCATTGCTCAGGGTTTCTGCTAGACGGGATGAATCGGTATTTTATATATGAGGAGTCATACTTGCGATTAAAACTTGATTTTCTTTGTTTCTTTGTACTTTGCATTTCTGCAGTTTCACAATCATCTCTGTTGTCCTCCTCTTTGTCATCCAGAATTTCAAGGCCCCATATTTCAGGAGCATTCTTGACAATAAAACGATCCATAGAACCATGTTTCAACAGTGTGTTAGTGTTGTGTTTAAACAGGAGCAATGTTTTTTTCTTTCTGTTTCTGACACAGTGACCATTGCAGCACTCCATTCTGTGCATGAGCAGGGATCCTAGGAATGTGTTTACTGCAAAATACCGTGGAAAAACAAGGATTTTCAATGCTATCTGAGAATTTTTAGTTTTACACTTGGGGCGGGACAAAAAACATGCAAGGCTTTTTTTGTTTGTTTCATAACCAAACCAGTACACTTATCATACATAATCATCAACACAGGAAATGTTGCTTTAAATTCACGTAAACATACTTGTTCAATAAAACTGCTTCTGGTGTACAGAGGTCAAGGTTGAACGAGGCATAGTGTCACATTCATGTTGAATCGTAGCTGCAGTTTACTTCAGTATCCAATGTGTTGTTAATACTGAATAAGCCCGTTTATTTTAAAAAAATCACTCCTAAAGATTGGGTAAATGAGTTGTCAATGGCCATCCGGATGACAAAGACTAACTCAGAGATAAACTAATATGAATATTTTTTTTTTTTACACAGAACTATTTGTAATGTTACATGTAAAATAGTAAGTTTCTTTATTTATTTTCTGTGTATCCTACTGAATAACACTTCTGTTTGTATGTCTTTTAATGTGACAAGGACGACTCAATTTTAGCTTTTTATTTATTTATTTATTTATTTTTTTATTGTGGTGGAAAACTGAAGCAATAATAATCCTATCCTATAACATTGTGCTTTAATATAGGTGAGATATAAATTCAAGATTATACTTACCATTCGCAGAAAAGTAGGCCTATGTCGTAAACAGAACAAAGAAAGGACAGTTGCCAAACCAGAGGCTTCACAAAGAGGTCTTTAAAAGCTGGATCAGGCAGTCTGTGTTACCAAACTAGCCTGATTTCTTGCTCCCATATTTGTAGGACTTTTTATCTTCCTTAGTGTGTCAGAAAGCTTAATTATAAATAAAGCTGATACAATTCTTTGTTTCTTGTTTTATTTTCCAGATGTATTTACTGCTTTACTACATAATAGTGTGACTGTATGACTCCATGTTCACCAGGACAGCGTGGGGTAGTTCAGGATTTTTAACTCACATCGCAATTCATTCTGGTCAGGTAGTCCTGCTTCTCTTAAAGAAAAGAGACAGATAAACAGGTAAGAAAATGCACTGTGGTGGACGTTTAAAAACCTGAACTGTCCTGGTGAAAATGGAGCATACAGCATATAATATTAGCCATGGTTAAGGTCAAATCAAGACCCAAACTCAAGCCCTGACCAAAGCAAACAACACTCATTTGGAAGTCTAGTGAACACTTCAGTCCCTTGCTCACTCCTCATCTTCCATGAGCTCCAGCTGCTGTATCCTCTGATATCTTTGGTCTTCCACTTAGTGTTTTGTTGTCGCATTTTATTCCCAAACAACACCAGCAAACCAGTTTGGATGCTCAATTAAGCATGTTCCAAGACCACAGAAAGACTTCTCCAATTGTCAAGCAAGAGCTATGTAAACAAAAGAGAATGAATCTGCGTTGCAAATCTAAGTAGGGTTGGTGGTACATCTTTACATGTATGGGCCGATGTGATGGTAGGACAGAATCGGAATTCGGACATCTTGGTGAAAGTCGTGGCTGCAGGACTGCTGAACAACTCCACTATAATCTGATGTGGTATTTGCAGTGATCACGGGGAGGAGTTTGGGCAGAACAAAGGGGATGCAGCTACACGAGTACAGCTTCTTGCGCTGAACACTAAGAGCATTGCTGTTAGCGTCGTAACCAGAGCTGACATTCCACCGAGGTCAAACTTAGGTTTCAAGCTATAGCTGCAGAATTTATATGACTGCTTGGTGTTCACTATTCATCCCTCAAATCTATGTATCACTGCAAACCAATAAAGAAAATTAACAAGTCTTTTGTACATTACCAGAATTTTTACATGAGCATCAGCATTGATGATGCAAAAAATCAAGCAAGGACATGACCTTGGTGTCCTCATAGCTAGTTACAGCCATGGTTACTGTGCTTTTGTTTGTTGTTTTGGTTTGTGTAGAGGGAGAATGAATGCGAGCTGAAGCTTGCAAGCCAGCTATATCACCTTTAGTATAGTTACTTATACTCATGCTGCAAAGTTGTCTAGCAAAACCAGATAAGATTTTCAACAATAACTTACTTGCCAAAATTTGGGGAATAAAATATCATCTATTTTTATGCTGCCTTCTGCTACCTTCCCATCCATAAGATTTTCTAAATGTTTATTGATAATTGGAAACAAGATTTGTATAGTTCAATAAAACATGGTTGTAATATTGAGGTATCACCTTAAAGTTACAAGACTGAAGCTATAAATTAAAATGTAAATCACTATTTTTTTTTGCAAAGTAAGAGATTCCTACATTGTTCGAAAGTTTATGTTTGTGTTTATGTTATGTATGTTAGTGATTCTTTATATAGTTAAGTACATACTACAACTACTTTGACTGAATGTGACAGGGTCTTACTCGTGTCACACGTGTGGGTAGCCGCTGTTCAAGCACACAGAGAGACAGACGTGGTGTTGATGTTGAAACGCCGGCACAGAAAGTAAAATAAAAGGTGGTCATGTGACGTTACCAGTGATGGTAATGCACAGAGGACTAGTACATCAAGCTGTACAAACAATACCACAAACTATAAATCAAAGGTGCCGTGAAAAGGGCAGGCGTTGCATCAGCCCCGAGCTATCACCCACGGATGTTTTTAAACTGATGGACACTCGGTCAAGACCCGCCCACCTGCTGATTGAGTTCCAGCACAGCCAATCATTTGCTGCCCTTCCCCTCAACCAAGCCTAGCAGGCAGCAAGTCTCAATCAAGCGCCCATCTGTAAACAATAATTCAATCAAACAAATCAACTCCAAAACGACACACAATAAACTCATTCCCACATACAAACCACACCAACACTAATTACCCATTGTGCAGGGCAATTGCCCTGCCACACTGAAAAATAATATTAATCAATCCTGTGCTCACCCCTTGTCCTTAATCTGCTACTCTTTGGTCTTTCACTTAGAGTTTTATTGTTGGTTCTCATTCCCAAACACCACTGCCAAGCCATTTTGGTAGCTCTATTAAAAATGTACAAAGACCAAGGATAGACTCCTATTGTGTGTGTTGTACTCTAATATCACCACGACCCAGGTGTGTTGTAAGTTATGAGACAAAACCGAGTGGCTTCAATTGCCTGGGTAGTGGTGATATTAGAGTACAACACACACCCTGAAGTGCCTTATTGCACTTATAAAATGAGTTAACTCAGATGAATAGTTGATACAGGTGCTCCAACAACAACAGACACAAAGTTATGGCTCAAAACAGCTCTTTATTTCTCCTTTGTTTTCCGTTTGAGACTGAGAAATAATAAAGCTGACTCTACCCAACAATGGGAATTGTCAGGGTTTAAACCATGGAGTTCAGTCCCGAAATAATAGTACGCTAAACAATAGTACACAACACCGACAAGGCCACTTCTCTTGACAGTGTGTGCACTGAGTGCAGGTGCAATGCAAGGTAATTACAGTGACAAGTGGTGCGGTCTGGGCTCGATGCTGGCCTGTAGCAACAGCTCCCAGATCGTGTTAGCCATCTATTGGTGACAAACACAGACAGTTAGTTTCCACAAAACAAACAAAACACTTAACACTCACATTTGGTTTTTACACAGTCCGTTTCCTTTTTGGTCAATCTCGTAACCACTTCAAAGAACAGATTACATTGTCACATCCCCAATTATACCCTTAGTCATACCCCCTGCGATAGCTAGTTCAGTCACGTCTCCTCCATTCCATGACTGACACATCACGTACCACTTTAGGGCGATGATGTCAGGCATTGTGACTCCACCCCTTTCCTGGCTGGCTGGCTTCCAACTGACCCTGGAGTGAACTGCTAGAGCAACCAGTACGAGGCACTCTGTTCCTGTTAAATAGCACCCTCACAGATCAGGAGGGAAACTGTTGACTAGGATTCATTCACTCTCTGTCACACTGACTAAATAGAAAAAAGTGCATTTTTTTCGATTAACAAAAAAGTTATTTCCTTCCGCCTAGATTGACCTAAGACAAAATAGTCTATTATATCTTTTTAGAATTAAAACAAAAATTCATTAAAAAAGATCATTAAGCCTTTGAGTAGTACAAACGTATCGGTACGTTCTGCAACTTTACACTTGAATTACTGAACCTACAAACACTCCTGATAGCATGATATTGCAACACTAGGTCTCTGTAACACCTTTTATTGGTCTCTTGCACTCTCTGCCAGATATTGACTGAATTACATATAATTATCCCAGTCACAAAAATGTCAACAGTGTTTGTAAACAGGCGCAAATCGCTCAGTGAGAAGTATTTGTAGTAATATTGAATTCAGATTCCGATTTAAATTCAAATACATACAATTGTTCCACTGAATTGGATGTCAAAGAGTGTGTCAGTGAAGACATAAGTGAAGAATATTTACCATCAACATCAAGTGACAGTGAAGAGGCGATGCCAAGCTTTGTGCGTTGCTCCATGCTTCAAGGAGTATAATACGCTGAAGCATTAGATACTATCACTCTCTCAACAACCACAACCTGTTTCTCAGGATATGATTTATTCATCTCTCTCTCTCCCTCTCAGCCTTTTGTTTGTTAGGACGTGTTGTTGTGGTTGTTCCACTCCGTGGTTTATTGCCTACATGTTATTTTTTTTTTTGTCAAAACCTTTCCTTTTGATAAATAAAAAAATATATTTATTGGTTTTAATTATTTGTGGTTACAATGATTTCTCTGTATTTCGTCAGCATTCATTACATACATACAAACAAATAGGTTTCAGCTGGTTTGTATGCTGTTCTCGTAATAATCAAGCACATGCAGACAGAAAAAATAAATAAATAAATACTCACTCCCGTAGGACCGGCAGTGCATTTTAGAACTCACTACTCAAAGTGTTAAAAGCAAAACACATTTATTATTTAAATAATACCTATTTATAGCTGTTGTATTGAGCATTGCCATTGAAAGTGCAGTTTTGAAGATGTTTGGGCATTTTGTGTAGATTGTCATTCACTAGGTAAATCTAAAGCTAAATGAGCCCATTGAAGCGTTTGATTTGGCATTGTATGCTGCAGAGCTGCCCTTACACTCCAAGAGCAAATGTCTGCTCTAGAAAGAGTGCAAAGAAGAACAACCAGAATTATTCTGGGTTTAAAAGGTATGTCATATGCAGACAGGCTAAAAGAATTGGGGGAAGTTGAAATCCCCCATTAATATGGTTTCTTCTTTGCTGCATGCATTTCTCATATCATTGTATAACAGATTCCGACCCATATTGATTCTATGTAGTTTTATTCATCCAGATTTAACACCTGGGCTTTAAGACAGTTTTTAATGTATGGTGCTACCCCTCCACCTCTTTTGTTTTGCCTGAGCACAAATAAAAAAGCTGCCCTATTAGGGCTGTGCTGTGAGGGGGAAGTCCCTCCCACCTCCTGCTGAAGAGGGACGTCCTCACAGTAGCTTATCACCATTTTCTCTCTCACCTCACTGAGACAACACTAGGATCGCTTTGCGCTCTCAGGATCGAGTCCCTAGCCTGCAAAAACTAATTCGCTATGGTAAGCTTCCTCATTTACGAGTATATTGAGATTGCTGGTCGCCTTTGTCTCCTCAGGTAGATTTCTACTGAATAGAACTGGTTTCAACCCCTCTGCTTGATCGCGTGAGCTATTTGTGTCAGCTGCTGTCATGTGATCCCACTGTCACGCGGCACAAACCCTGATGCTGATTGACTTGGCTCCAGCTGTAATCCAGCTCCACGCCTACCAAGCCCTGTTTGGCACTCGGCACCGACCGCGCTCTTCCTCAGCGCCGTCTCCAGCACCTATTGGCACGTCCCCCACATCGGCACTGACGCAGATTACCTGGCGTCGACTAGAGTCACCAATGCCGACTACTCGGCACCGACGCCCGCGCTGCCATGTCAGTGCTCTTTGCAGGGTCCTCTTCTGGGTTTCACCAGTGTGACCAATGTGCAGTGAAGCTCCTAAAGGAGGATGGGCGCACTCACTGTGTCAGGTGCTTGGGACAGGCTTATGTAGCCAAGGCACTGACAGGAGAGACAGACTGCTCTCTTTGTCAACGGTTCACCAACAGAACCAAGCATAGGACAGCAGCCCTCTCCCCATCGGACTCCCATTCCTCGGAGTGTGGAAGGGTACTGTCTACTGCGACAGCCCAGGGCCTCTCTCAAGGGACCGCTGGAACCCCACCTACTACAGTGGCGAGGGAGATCCCCCATACCCCTGATTCACCGTCTCCTACCCCACCACCAGTACAGAGGGGTAAATGCCCCTCTATGGAATCGCGGTGGACACCACCTAGGCAGCACCATTCGAGAGGGCGATCACCAGGCGGTAGACACTCACCAAGGAGGTACCACTCCCGTTCTCCTTCTGCGTCTCCGGAAAAATGCCAGAGCTCTGCGGAGAGAAGCTTTTAAGAGCTGGCTCAGGCTCTGAGAGCCCAGCAGGCCATGCTTAAGTCCTTGCTTGGTCAGGGTAGACTGGCCCCTGCTACCAGGCTGCCTCAGCCCTCCCACTCCCGCTCTCACTCTTCGGCCCCACCTAGACCCCCCAGCACCCCAAGTCACCACTTCGGTCGGGCAGGCCACAGCCGGGAGCTCCTCTCCGACCCTCCCTCATACCTCTCAGAGGGAGGAGTTCCGTGCTCTGATGCAGCATGCAGCTGCTGCCACTGATATTCCCTGGCCTGTGGAACAGGAAGGAAAGGGAAATCGCTTCCTTAAACAAAGATGGCACCTTACACAACATGATATTCCTATCTGTGGGGACTTTTTGGAGTTGGAACTACCCGGCGTCTGCTCCCTCTGTCTCTAGAACAGAGTCCCTGCTGCACACTGCTGGAGCCCAAGAAGCTGGCCTGGGCATATTCCCTCCCATCAGGGACACAGTTACTGTGTTGGTGCAGGGGTCCACCTTCACTAGGGGGGATAAAGACCCTACCTGCCCTTCCAAGCCATGCAGGACAACTGTCGCAATGCTGAAGAAAGCATATGTGACGGGAGTGATGACTGACCTGATGGGGGAGCTAGGTCAGTCATTAGGCAGATCTCTGGAGGCTCTGGGGGCCGCCCGCCAACATCTTTGGCTGACCCAGGCCAAAATTGTGGAGACAGATGCCTCAATAACACCAGGGCAGACATTCGGAGCGACTGTGGATGTGAGCCTTGGTCCCACAAGGCCACAGAGGTCGCTTCAAAGTTCTTGCACCTTCCTTCCTATCGTCAGCGCCTTCCCAGTCTGCTGGGGCAGCTAGGCCTGAACGCCGCCCTCCATTTCAGGCCAAGCAAGTAGACAGAGGTAAAGCCAACAGCAAGGGACCACCGCCGGCCAGGGGTAACCGGTTCTCCAGCTGGAGACCTAGGCCGGGACCTAAAAAAGATGTGTCCCCTCCTAAGCCCAAGGGAGACTTCCCCTGAGGGGCTCCGGCTGCCAACTTCCCCCCTCACAACTGGACTGACCACTGGACACGACCATGGCAAGACTGCACCCAGGACTCATGGGTGCTCACAACTATGAGACACGGTTACGCCCTACAATTTCGATTGGGCCCTTCGCCTTTCAAGGGTGTGCTCCTACCACCGTCGGACCAGCATGCACGATTCTCCTCCAACAGGAGATCACAACTCTTCAACAAAAGCACACTGTGCCTTTGGTAAATCCAAGCGATGCCCTAAGCTGGTTCTACTCCAGGTATTTCTTGGTACCCAAGAGGGACTGCGGTTTCTGACCTATTCTGGACCTCAGGGTCCTCAACATGTTCCTCAAACAACGTAAGTTAACATGTTGACCACACAGCATATCCTCTAGTCCGTCCAGCCGGGTGACTGGTTCACATCAATCAACCTGCAAGATGCCTACTTCTATGTCCCAATCCATCCCGCAGACAGAAAATATCTACGGTTTGCCTTTCAAGGAAGCGCTTACGAATTTACGAATACGCTGCTGTTTGGCCTCTCGCTGGCGCCCCGCACATTTTCCAAGTGCACGGAAGCAGCACTGGCTCCACTCAGACTGCGGGGTATTCATATCTTGAACTACCTGGACGATTGGCTAGTTTGCACGTGTTCCATACATCAACAGAAGAGCAGATTAGTACCGTCTCAGTCCACAGTGTTCCTGGGGATCAAATTGATGAGCATAAGCATTCTTACCTCACTGTCAGAAGACAGGATTCGGTCATTGGAAGTCATGCTCTCCCAATTCAGGGAGGATGCCCTTCTACAGGTCAGAGCTTTTCAAAGGTTGTTCGGGCTGATGGCAGCCGCCTCAAGAATCCTTCCCCTAGAGCTTCTGAGAATGTGCCTGCTTCAAGCTTGTGTGAATGGGCTCAAGGTGCACCTGGTCCACGATTGGCACCGGCTGGTGCTAGTTTACAGACAATGCCAGAAGACGCTGGAGTGGTGGCTCCGACCCGGCAATCTGCACCTCGGTCTCCCCCCACAGAAGGGAAGTTGTCACTGCAGTCGCCTCCAATCTGAGCTGGGGAGTGGTCTATAATGGGAGGAGAATAAGAGGTCAGTGCATTGGACCATGGCAGTAAGCGCATATAAATGCCCAAGATCTGCAAGCAGTAGCCCTAGCGCTCTTTCATTTTTGCCAGAAGTTACTGCACAAACACATGCTGGTCCGGATGGACAACACGACAGTGGTAGCCTACATAAACCACCAAGGTGGCCTGCACTCACCTGACCTTCACCATGAGGCGCACAGACTCCTGTCTTGGACTCACAGAAACTTGCATTCCATCAGGGCAGTCCACCTCCCCGGTGTGCCCAACAGAGCAGCAGACCTCCTGTCCAGAGGAGCTCCAGACAGCTCGGAGTGGAGACTGCACCGACAGGTTTTGAAACAAATTTAGGAGAGGTTTTGTACAGTACAAGTCGACCTCTTCTTCACGGCCATGTCCACTCATTGCCCCCTGTGGTTTGCTATGGAGAGAAAAGGGGGTCCCCTGGGAGTAGACGCGCTAGCTCACCCCTGGCCACAGGAGCTCTTGTATGCATTCCCTCTGCTACCGCTACTGCCCCTAACACTAGAGAGGATCAGGGTGGAAAAAGCCCAGGTTTTGCTGGTTGCACCCAGGTGGCCGAGGCGCCCCTGGTTTGCTCTCCTCTCCAACATGTTGTGGGGCCAAACGTGACAGCTCCAGCACTGCAAGGACCTCCTGAGCCAAGGGGGGGGGGGTTTGTGGCACCCGAACCCAGCCCAGATCCAACTCTGGGCTTGGTCTTTGAACGTAGCCGTCTATCCAGACAAGAATTGCCATACGCAGTGTTGAGACACTGCAATCTGCTAGGGCGGCTAGCACCAGAGCCCAGTATTCGTATAAATGGAAGCTTTTCCAAAACCGGTGGATTTCTGGGGGTCACGAGCCTCTCCTTAACTGCTTGACACTGTTGATAAAAATGTATCTGAGCGGTTTCAAACTGTTGCTTAAAATGGCTCTGTGACCTCCATTCTGACTCACGTGGTCATGCACACTGCAGAGTTAGCCTCCGTCGCTCAGAGTAGGATATTCTGGGAGTCATCCCCCTGCCCTGTTAATGGTGACTGAGCTACCCTAAAGTTTGTGTGCAGGGGGCAGGCAAAAACATTGCCGACACTGATCATTTGTTAAATTGAAATAATTTTGTAACTGTGTATTCACCTTTAATAAAACACAGTAAATATAGCCTAAAAAAAACAAAAACTCCTAAATATTTCCTGCGAAGCCCAATTCTGTGGTAAACCCCCCATACCTGGCAACTCTGGTCTGGTTCTACACAAATCTGTCTACTGTGTTTAAACTGTGAAAACCTTTTTTTGTCTATCAACACTATTAATTTACAGTGACAGAAGGTTTTTTTTTTTTCATATACAAGGTTTACACTAATGTGGCAGAAGATGATTTATCTGGGTATTGCTTACTTTTAATGCGTTGCTAAATGAAGCGCTATCTCAGCATGCTAATCTACTCATTGATAAGAAAAAATTAAATAAAAATCTTCAAATATAATTTAAGCTTTAACTAGTAAATTAGTTAGAACGCTTTTCTGTCTCGAGGGATTCGATAAAAGTTGATGTACACATCCAGGAAACATTCATAGACTGTAGTTGGTTTATTTAACTTCTACAGCCTTGAAAAGTTTAGCAAATACAATAAGCTGCATCAGAACACACACCTAACATGGCAAATAACATCAATGTGTGCTCTCAAAAGAAAAGCTGTGAAACTTCTCCCACCAAACAAATAAGGTATTGTGAAGTTATTGGCGTCAAAAGCTTTCCTTGAAACAAACAAACTAACATTTTAACAAGAAAAATGATGTGTGCTGCATATGCGTCATGCACGTAATTGAAAGCTAAGTCTACTTTGGTAAGCCATCAGAAATCATAATTGAGAGATGATTCAGTGGTTATCAAACACAACCATTTTGGTTCCTCTTGTAGCTTTAAAAGCCTTTGATGGAAGGTAAGGGCTAATTACCTTATTAATGTGGGTAAATATCAGTTTTTTTTAAAAAACATTTGCTTATTTATAACAGAAAATTCAAAAATCTAAAATGAATTCTGACATCCTGTTCATACATCTTATCTTTAGGAGTCATATTTTTTCTTTGCTGCTTATATAAATATTCCAGGTTTGTTAAGATAAAACTAAATTTGGCTGTGAAAACATTTTATTTGCTTTACATGAGACCACAAATATATTGTCAACAATAATATATTTTTAAGCTTCATAATGATATGGTGCAGCCATAATTTTGATTAAAGCCAGTGGCTTTAACATCTAAGGTGCTTCTTTGACCCGGGTTTAGTAGAAGCTCTTCAATTCTAGTTTCCTGCCATACACTTATGTAGTGTAGGTCAGATCAGACATGATACAAATAAGTCAGACCCTTCTTGGGGTCACTTTTTGTATTTTTTTTTTTTTTTTTGTCAATAATAATTAGAGCTGTGCACTGTGCAGCTCTTACTTCTACAAATCAATTTTATTGATCTAGCCTAGGTTGTGTACAGTATGTCTGTACCAAGCAACTGGAACAGAAGCTCAGCTCTGAACTCAGGTGAATGCACCTTAACACAGAAACTAATATGCCAGTAAAAATAAAAAAAATAAGGAAATTACTGTTTAAAATTGTTCAGGAAACTGTTCTAGACTGGAGTTAGTCTATTTAAAGGTTTGGAATTCATTTATTTCTACTACTGACTTTTTTTTCTTTAAGTTAATAAAAAAAAAAAAAAAAAATAATAATAATAAAAAAAAAAAAACGATCTGGAGAGCTCAGTGTTCTTCACATAAACATTACTTAAAGTGGTCACCTGACCTATGCTGAAATGTTTTTTGGCTCATCCCACTGAACAAACCTCATGCACACAAGGACTGGACATACCAGTGTTTCAAACATCACTTTCTGATTAATTGTAAAGATGCATGGAAATGAGAGAAACAGCACTCCACAGAGAAACAGCACTCCACAGAGATAACCATCCATTAGCTTCACAGGACACCTACCGATTCATTTGATCTTGACTGTTTCAACTGAATATGAAATAAGAAAAGGTTGGAGCTCAAATGTATTTTGAAAAGTTGTAGAAGTTCATCAAATAATGTTTTCCACGTTTTCTTAATTTTCCTCTTTTTTTCTACTTAATATCTGCATGGATTCACGCTCATATTTTCCTTTGCATTGGGTACTTCTTTAAAATAAATAAATATATATAAAAATAAATAGATCAATTTAACTACTGTAGGTTCTTATATTGATTGTTGAAACAGATGTGTGTTTATAACCAAACCAAAAATCTTCTTTCGAACATTGTGCCTTGGAAAGAAAGTTTTCTTCAATTATTATTTACTGACTAACGTAATTTAACTTTTTAAACCCGTGCTATTGTTCGTGTAATGATGATGATCCTCCTCTGCTCTACTCTTTTCCCCTGCCTGCAACGTGGCATCTCAGTTGTGCATCTTTCTACACTTATATAAGCTCTGTGCAAGACTGTATGAAACAATCAGGATGTTGGCAGAGACCGCTGAAAGGGGACCCAATCAAAAAGCTGATCTGACTGGCTTTTGAGTCAAGAACCAATCTAATGGTCTATCTGCAATCAGCTTGCAAGAAGTAAGAACATGTGTTTGAATGAATTATTTATCACTCCCTTAACACAAAACAGATTCATGTTTTTGGGAATGCTAAGTAGTTCCTTCTCGCAAATACAAAATGGGATGATGCAGAGCTCATTGATACAATTCTATGAAGGCAATTATCTGCCTTTTAAGACGAATAATATGAGCATATGCCCTTTGGACATGATTGAATTGCACCAGCCACACTGGAATTAAAAAGGAGCCCAAAATGAGTATTTCAAAGAAGATTGTTTTTTTTGTTTTTTTGTAAACATGACTGCCTGCATTTCAGAAACTAAGCTGACTACAAGGGGTGTGGAGCTGTCTTTCTGCAACTGTAAGTTAGTAAATGGAAAATCTCTTTGGAAAATCACAGTTTCATAGAGGCAGGCATTATGGCTGCACACCGACAGTGGTTTATTTTCATTACAACCTGTAAGTACAAAAATTTGTGAACAGAACATCTGGATATCATTGGTTTCACCAGCAAGGTCCACATTGCCTGGTATGTTGTTTGTTTTCAGGAAGACAAACATCAAACCTGTTTGGCAATAAATTAACTGGCGTTCAGTTACTTAAAAAATGCAGTTATCTGTGACTCAGCTTTGTAGTGAAGTAAAACAGAAGCAAACCCTAATACATTCCATATGCAGCTCAATAGTCATTTTCTTTGAAGGCAAAACCACCAGAGCCAGAGTGGATATGGTCAATTGTTGATAATTGTTCCATTTGTAAGCATCAGGAGTTCAGATTATAACATCACTACGTCATGGCCCTACCATGTGGTGTGCAGGGCGTCATACAGTCAGGGGAGAACAGCTGCATCCTGGCAGTGCGAAGTTGACATCCTTCGTTGGGGATCACAGTGTGAGCGTCTCATTGGCTCCTGAAGGTGAGGGAGGCAAAATTATCAAGGTCTGTATCTCCTTATCATGCCAAATCCACCCTGCCACTGAGCTCACACAAACAGCTACAGGGTTGGCCTTGGTTTTAGGGTTTCTGGGTATAAAGAATTAACTGGCTTGGTTGTGGGATTTGAAAACTTGACCTTCACAATGTATTTAGCTTAAAAATGTGTGGAAAAACAGCAGTAGAAAGACAGGAATGAGAATTGTTATGATTAGTAATAATGTATAGGATGTCTGTTGTAATTTGGAAAATCACAGAGATTAATAAAAGCAACCTCCTCCTCCCCATCACTTATAAAATTCACCACCAGTTTCAATACTGGAAGAAATGTTTCTCTATTAAATTCCAAAATTCAGCACTCACCTCCTCTCTTATTCTGCCAAGCTCATCGGCAATCTGTCATTGTAACAGTGCTACTGGAGTGTACTGAATTGGTTAGCATTATATTATACTATTTTAATAAGGGAGTATACTTAATGTGCTTTAAAGCATTACATGTCCCCACGTGTTGCTACACCAGTTACCTGTAATTCATTGTTAACATCCTGACAACATTTTACACTTATAACTTTTAAATCCGCCCTAGTGCACTGATAGTGTAAGGATTATTGCCCACATTGGCAAACAGATAAGACAGCAGTAATAATCTATGATGTGATACGGAACAGAAAAGCCAGAGCACTTGTTATGTTTTTTTTTTTGTTCTCTTCCTGCAGTGATTTAGGGAACAGATCTCCAGTCCAGTGAAAAGAAAACATTTACTAATATAGCACTGTATGTCATGTTAAACAGAAATGGTAAAACTTTTTTCATTGTATCAAATGGACGTGGTATTTTCAGAATTGCCTCTACCTTATCTGGAGATTTGTGAAGTCCTTCAACATCAATGACATGCCTGCAATATGTAACTGAGACTTTGAAAAACTCACATTTACTGCGGTTCACCCTCAACCCATACTCCTCTAATCTCTGGAGTACTTATTTCAGGTTTCTCAGGTGGTCTTCATCACTGACTCCAGTAACAATGATGTCATCTAGGTAAAATCTGCACTTGATCCATTGCATGTTGCCACAAAACTGGAGCTGAAGCCACACCGATTGAACTGCAGAAGACCCCTATGTGTATTAATAGTGAGAAACTTTTTAGATTCCTCCTCTATTTCCATTTGGAGGTATGCTTGCATGAGGTCTACTTTACTGAAGTATTTGCCTCCTGACAACAACTGAAAAATATCCTTGATGCGAGGAAGTGGGTACCAGTCAGTTTAAAGAACTAGGTTGATAGTTACCATGAAGTCACCACACACCGTAACTGAACAATTTTTCTTTACAAGCGGCACTATTGGGGTTGCCCAGTCACTCCAGTTGACCTTGTTCAAAAATGCCCAGCTGCTCAAGATGACCCAACTCCTCATCTACCTGATGGCATTAGGTACCTGACGTGCCTTGTGGAAACGGGGAGATGTTCCTTCTGTTAAGACAATCTTGGCCTTTATGTTTTTCAGCATGCCAATGCCATCTTTGAACACCGCTGCTGCCTCTGCTAGCACACTTTCAAGTTTCAGCTGTGTGCTTTCAGCTGATTGTGTGTAGTTGGCATGCAGGGCCTTAACTGTCCAGACCAGCTGTATCTTATTTAGCATTTAATGACCAAATAATGCTGGTCCACACTTTTCAATTACATACAAGTCAAGGTTGTGCTTTTGGCCATTGTAATCTACATGTACTTTTAAAACTCCTTGTGGAAGGGTGGTGGGTGATTCACTGACACACGGGAGAGAGACAGGTGTAATTGAAACACCATACAGGTGCCCAGTTTTATTATTACTGACCTTTTGGTCAATGATTTGTTTTAGCCCGCAGAGGGCGCTATTGTCCGTGGCCTGATCAGTGATGATAGACAGGACCACGGAAATACTGATACTGGTACAGGAATCAACTGTGGGCACACTCGCAGATGCTCAAATAATAATGAAAACAAAAGGCGAAAGAAAAATGGAAAATAAAACACGGTAATAAAACTACAAATAAAAGGTGCTGCACTTGGCAGCTTTACCCCGTTTGTTGCTACCCGCACGTACAATTCCCTCTCCCTCAGTCTACTAGCCACAATACTTCAGGGTTCTGCCCAAGGTTTCCCTGTTACTACACTTCTCTATCTTTTTTTGGTATTGGCTCCGGTTTCTTTCTGTCCCGGCCTTTTCTTAGCTCTTGTCCCGAGCTTCTGTACTTCCTAGTACGTCTTAAAAGAGCAGACCTGAGGAAACAGTAGAGCGTTACTTTATAGGGCCAACAATTCCCCCAAGACCCGTCTCTCAGCCACTCAGAGAGAGAGAAAGCCACACCCCCTTTCCCCCCTCCCCGTGTCACTGCTATGAACATCAAGTGGGTATAGGACGACTGCTGCCCTCTTCCTGCAGCACTGTGAACACGCCAGCAGAGTCAGCACAGATCTCCCCCTGCTACACTCCTGTTGCTATGATTTTTTCTCCTGTATATGTTTTCAAGAGGATGTCAGTTTCTTGAAGTCCCTTGAAATACTCACTGAAGTCCTTTTTAGCTATTACTGACACAGCCGAAGCTGTATCCAGCTCCATTTTCAGTTGTTGCCCTTCAACACTGGGGGTGATCCAGATGGCTTTTTCAGCTATATTGGCCAGGCAATCATGTTCCAAACAACTAATGATCACATCTCCCAAGTCACTGTCACTATTATTACTGTTCCTGTGGACAGCATGTACCATTCTGAACCCTTTACCTTTGACCTCTGTGCCATTTTTTTTGTTTCTTTGGTATTGCATGGCATACTGCTTGAATGTGTCCTTGCTTACTGCTCAAGCCTTTCTACACATGTTGTCCAATCCTCTATAGTACTGTCAAATGGCTCTATTCTGCCAAGGTAACTTGCCATTGTGCTGTTACACATTTGTTTGTCATTTCTGTCCCTCTTGAATCTATTGTTCAATTGAGGTAGCCCATTTGGAGGGGAGGCAGTATTTTTCAGATTGGTCTGTTAATCTATGCTACTGGTAGCCCATTTTGAGCACCGGCACATTTAATTAAATGTGTCAGCTTACGCCGTACCTCATTCATTTTGGTCCAGTTAATACATTTGCGATCGGGTCAAATCTGTGCCATGACAGAGTGCTGCATTGGTCAATCTTCAAACATGTCCCCCTTTGTCCTTAAAGACATTAGTTAGCTGATATAATTTGACACCGATCAAATACTGTAGATAAAATTAAAGGCGAAGTAATAATTTAACCTTCTCATAAATGTATTCCGTTACACATCACAACAGACAATAGCACTTAAAATACCACTATCAGGAAGACAAGCTGAATCAAAATTACTCATTACTGTTTATTTACATGGCAGTTACTTTGTACATGCGTATGTACTTGCACATAAATACATGTTATTATGCATAGTTGCAATGTACTTAATGTGTAAATATTGTTGAGTGATATAACATTAATCCTAAAGCTAACTATAACCTTAACCCTAACTCTTCTGATACAATTATGTATTTACATATATTGTACAAAAATATCAGCATATTAAAGAGTAAGTCGTAGCGGGGTTCCAAAAAAAAAATAAATATAGCGTTACTGTGACAGGGTCATATTCGGGTTACGCGTGTGGGTAGCCGCTGTTCAAGCATACAGAGAGACAGACGTGGTATTACGACAGGCTCGCAGGTTTTATTCACAAACAGAAAACGAAAGTAAAATAAAGGTGGTCATGTGACGTTACCAGCGATGGTAACGCACAGAGGACAAGTACATCAAGCTGTACTAAGACTGCAAATTAAAATACAGCAAAACAAACTATAAATCAACGGTGCCGTGAAAACTGCAGGCCTTACAGCAGCCCCGATCGCAGTGATCGCCGTGCTTTTATAATGACTCTCCGCTGAGACACGCCCACCCGCCTGCTGGAACTGCTGATTGCTTTCAGCTGCTGCTCCACGCAGACGGGTAATCGTCCCAGGCGGAGCACCACAGCAGCTAAACAATTTATTAAGTAAATATTAACAATTAACACAAAAACGTACAATAAACTACATATTTCCATGTGCAAGGCTTACGCTTTGCCACAGTTACACATCCACACGTGTTGCTACAACTGTTTAATTAACATACCTGTGATTTTTCTTTTTATTGTTAACATCCTGACAACTTTTTACACTTTAAAGTCTGTTTCAAGGCTCTTTCAAAATGGCCACTCTAGTGCACTGATAGTGTAAGGATTATTACCCACATTGTTGAACAGATAACACAGCAATAATGATCCATGATGTGGTACAGAACAGAACCCCCCCCCCCCACCACCACCACCTTCTTAGCAGCTTTTTATACTTGGCAATTCAACATGTAGCTAACAGATAAATCTGAAAAAGATTATCGTTCAGCAACTAAAAAAAAAAAGAAAAAAAACAGGTATGTTATTTAAACATGTGGGGGTGTTTGACAACAGGAAAATTGAACATATTACCCTTGCTTTGGCCTCTTTGTACTGGCTCCCTGTGGAGTATAGAATTTGTGTAAATTTAGGGGTTAACTTTTAAAGCCCTGAATGGATTAGCACCTAATTATTTGCAGGAGTTACTGAACCTGTATCTTCCGAATCACACTCTGAGATCACAGGATTCGGGGCTGCTGGTTATTCCCAGGGTCAACAAAAGCAACACGGAAGGTAGGGTTTTTTCTTGTAGAAATTATGGAATGGTCTGCCTGAGTTTGTCAGGGAAGCTGGGACCGTTACAGTCTTTAAATAAGGAAAGAAAACTTACTTTTATAAAATGGCTTTCTTGTCTTAGCGGGTTTTAATGTCACTTTTAAAATAGATGTGTGTGTGTGTGTGTGTGTGTGTGTGTGTATGTATGGTTATTTAACATTTCTTGTGTTTTTCAGACTTTTCAGTGTATTGCTGGTTGGATCTGTTAAAGAAAATACCTGTTGATAAAAATGGATGGGAACCATTAATATTTGGCATAAATATGGTTAAACATACTTTATGAAATCTATGATTGACTGAGACTACTATAATATGCTTCATGAGTCATTTTACAGCATGTACATTAGTTTTTTGATGAGTGACATCTATGCTATCTGTTTAAATTATAATGTATTATTTTCCATGTGTTATCATCCCTGGGAAAAGAGGAATTAGATCTGCTTCTCTTGTTTTTATGTGATAGCTTTTAACAATTCAATCTGGAAATGCCAGCCTGATTTATTGTTTAATTGGCACCCAGGGACCATGCAGTATTTAGACTTGGAAAGTGTAAAATATTACAATCAATGTAAAGAATAATCAGGATGCTAAATCAACCAGTGCAATTCAACAGCTTGTCTTTACAATTTAAACTGTAACAAAGCTGATAGCATTTAAGTCACTCAACCTTTGTGGTTTAATGCAAATAAATTTCCTTAAGATTTTATTGATGGGTAACAGAAATCCAAGCTCCTTCCCATTGGCATTGTGGAGACTGACATTTGCATTGTTTTCTGAAACATATACAATTAAGCAGTATTCACTGGGGATTTGTTTTCCATTTGAAAGATATATAAACTCACGTTCCCTCCTTTCTGCAGACCTTGGAAGTGAAATATATTACACGAATTAACACAGGCACAAATATTGTACTTTATTAAATAAAAAAAAACTGTTTGCTCTGATGGAGATAAGAAAGAACTGGCTTCACTTAGATAAGACTTATTATTCAACATATTGTTCAAATTAAATTCCAAACCACTAAAACATCAACCAGCCATAAAACATTTGTGCATTCAATTTGTATTCTTGAGTTTTGCAATTGAAGCATGTTCCAAATTGGCAATTGTTCTGCTTAAAAAAAAAAAAAAAAAAAAAAAAAATTAAAAAAAGATTATGCACCTGATATTTTCAAGTTGTGCATTTCAAGATTTATATTAGAATTTTAATTCCAGCAGCCAAGCTGCTAACGTGTCACGAAGTTAACCTTGTTTCAACTTAACATTCTCACAGCAGCCGCTTTTCTTGCATTAAATAAAATACAACTTTGATTTCTTTGTTTTTTTCTTTTACTATCTAAATCATTTAACAAGCATATTGTACGTGGCTTTCCAGTTATAAAATAGTAATTATTTTTGGTCACTATTTGTTAATTTAAGCGTATTGGTCACTGAAAATGAAATGTATAACCAATGTTAAATCTCCCTCTGCCAGGCTTAACCTCCCCCCCCCCCATTTCGTGTTGTTGTGTGAGCGCCCCCAATCACAGGCATGCATTCCTGTCCCACCACCCGTTATCTAAATGGACCTACACTGTCCATCAATCCCCATGGGGGCTCTCCTGCACATGCATGTCTGTGATTGGCTGCAGTCCCGTTGTCCGAGTGACGGGACCGTGAACTTAATAACCTGGGCTGGCTGTGGGTGTGAAAGAATCTTTGTAGGAAGTGGAACCCTCCCAGGTTCATCTGCCTCATCTTTACAATACCTGGTAGGTTTCAGACAATATGCAATATTTACAGTGCTAACTGGGAACAATTTCATAAGGATGAAATGAAAAATTAAGTGATGAAAAGAAGGATGGAGCAATATCAGTGACAAAGGATTTTTTTTTTTTTTTTTTACATAAAATTTTCTCAACAATTTAAACAGCTGAATGTCAGGGTACAAACATCATGAATGTAGTATTGACTGCATCCTGCTGACCGCACAGTTTCTTTCTATTTATTTTTAATTTATTTTTCTCCAGAAATGTATGTTTCTTGCAAAATGAAGTATCACCCTGGCGTGCCTTTGCCTTTGTTCTTATAGTATGTATTTACCTGTCTGATTTTATACTAAATATGGTTAACGGTACAAACCATACAGTGCCAGCAACTTCCATGCACTGATTAGGTAAACCTGAGTCACTGTAATTACTGAAAATTGGAATAATTTGGCTTTGAATGTAGAGCTCACTGGGGGCAAATGCTTTCACCATTGTTGTTATTCTAAGGACAAATTTATGTTTCTACATTTATGACAAATTAGTTCAGACTAGGTAAACACGACTGCACAGGCATGACATTTTGTTGTGTACTTACTATATAAGAACTCTAATATTAAATATGGAAGACGCAGACACTGGAGTATTCAATTAACGTGCTTTCATCTGCTTGTGGTTCAAGTCCAATACAAGTAATTATTGGGGTCAGCAGATTCAATGAACTAAGAATCAGGTAACTCATCAAGAGGTTCTACTCTTCTGATTTGTCACTGTGTATTACATAATACATTCCCTACCTAACAAGTATCATATGTTTTCAACTGGAAGATGCTCAGTATTTCAAAGCAGTGTCTTACTACAGTATTGGTTTACCTGTATATTTTAAAAACTTCATTTTAAATATGAAATACTGTTGTAGTGTTTCAGACTCTTAATAAATCTAACCCCTCTTAACCATAATCTCGTCAACAAATAGCAGTGCTTACTAGTAGCAGAGCCAGCAGGGGCGGGGCAAGATTTGTTGTAGCTGATAATACCAATAGAAAGATTGCTGCTGTGAAGTTCAAGGAAGTGGTTGACCTGCGAGAGCTGAAAGCTTATTCGGAGAAGGTTTAGTTATCTGTAACCAACTAATTAGGCGCTAGCTTGTTGTTACATTAAAATGTAGAAAGCAGTTAGCCTGAAACTGTAAATGCTTATAAATATGAATATATCAATGAGATTAAACAGAAACTGCTCTTGGGTAGAGTGACTGTGGTCTTGTCTGTCTGACAGTGGATTTGTGGAGCTCCAAATCCTTAGAAATTGTTTTGTTACCCTTTCTAGACTGATGAGCATCAATCACTGTTTTTCCGAGGTCCTTTTGATCGTGGCATGACGTGTTTTCACACACCTGTATGGTGAAGACCAAACTCACAAAGTTTCTGATCTTTATATAAGGTGGGGCAGATATTAATGAGAGCAAAGCAAATACAAAAGAAAAACAATGGAAATGCAGATCTTTTCAAGAAAGCTGGAAGTCTTTGTATAAATGGATTTTATATTTTTAAACACTGCAGTAACAGTTCACCCACACACATTTGACAGAACAGGTGAATTATTTGCTCTATGTAGGACCTTATTTTCTCCCATTGGTGCTTATTCTCCATTGCTACACTCTGTTAGAAAATTGACTTCCCTGCATTTTTTAAAATTGTTAATCATTTAATCATAAAACCACAATTTACAAGATTAAATCTGCTGCTATACTCCTCCTGGGCGCTGCCATAATAGGGTCACACGACTGTGATACTGCACGCCAATTGGCTCAGAAGATATGTCAGATTTTGCTAAATTAGAAGCCTGGCATATAGCGAGTTAAGGAAAGAAACAATCATTTGAGTTGTATCTAACATAGTGTATATATAGTGTTTTGAGAGAAAAAGGACACTGAACATCAGAAAGTAGGCACTGTGAGATGAATGATCCTGCTTTTAGCTCAGTTTTGGTGCAAATAACGTATATCGATTGTGGAGCTGCGTTTGTACTTTATAAAAATGTAAGAAACTTCATCCATGTGTGTGTGTCCATCTATCTGCGGTTATTGTTAGAATTAATTATCAGTTATTGAAGAATTAGCTGAAAAATTGTGTGGAAAGGATGTGAAAGTATACAGAACCAAATGCACAGCACTCATCAACAAAATAATTGGTCTGGAAATGCAGCAAGATTTACTTGAAGACATTGGTGATTCAGAGTATTCGCTTGTAATAGATGAAACAACAGACATTACGACTGACAAGCAATTGTGGGTAGTTATCCATTACTTCAGAAGCCTCTGAACAAAATAATTTCAACCTTCTTGGGGATGATAAATTTGGAAGATGAGAACTCTGACCATTTCAACTGCTTTGCTTCAGTTCATTGGCACTGATGGATGCAACGTGATGATCAGAAGGCATAATTCAGTATTCACATGTCTACAGAAATTAAATCCCAACCTTGTGTTGATAAAATGTGTCTGTTTATTTTTTACAATTGTGTGCCTGTAAAGCTGTTGACGTGCTGCTTAGGAATATCGAGTAGTTGATTTCACATGTGTACAGGTGTTTTTCCCACAGCAGTCAGCGCCCCTAAAAAAACAGAGGATGAAAACACAGGAATGCCGTCTGTATTCTGTGTAAATGTTAAGCCATCATTAGTCAAAGGTAGATTTTCTAACAGATGTTTTTAATTGGCTCTGCAGGTCAAACACATAAATTATCTCCCCTCTTTTAAATTCATCCTTTTTCTATTGTTTGTTTACAGTTTTTACACTCATAATCAATGTTATCTGTCCCAAGATATGAAGACTACCCTTTACAATAGAAATGGAATGTTAAACTACTTTTAACACCATCAAAATGCTGGACATTAGATACACTGTGCCTTCAGGAAGATGCTGAATTTTTAGAGATAGTAATCTCTGGATAGCTTCTTTGCTTGATTGATGTCTTATAGCATGTGCCATTACTAGAAGAAGACACGATCAATTGACCTCCCTGATAAAGAAATTGGTCCTAGAATAATAAAGAGAAATACATGACAGCATTAAATGGCAATGTGTACATGATAGTGAAAAATAAATAAATATCAATATAGATAAAGTAAGAAATATGTGTATTGATTTATGTATTAATTTATTTCAATATTTATTAATTTATTTCAAATAACAAAGTCCTATCAATTCTCAGCTGACTTCATCTTTCAAAATACTGCTCGTCTCAACTACTCGTGTAGCACTGACAGTATAATCAACACGCTTGCAAACTGAAGGTTATAGTTTCATCAAATCCCACGCATGCCATTATATTTATATATATATATATATATATATATATATATATATTATGTTATATATATATATATATATATATATATATATATATATATATATATAGATAGATAGATAGATAGATAGATAGATAGATAGATAGATAGATAGATAGATATAAAATGCAGGCAAATGTTCCATTTGAAAATATCAATACATTGTTTAATATAGATGATACAGATGTCAAAATAAATGTGTTCCCTAGTATATTTCTATGTTGACAAAAAAGTTAATTGTCATTAAACTGTCCTGTAATATACATATGCATGGATAAAAGAGCTTGAGGTCTGCAAAAAATATGTTGGGAGAAAAAGGCAATGGCAGCAGCGGTGGGAGCGGAAAGTTTTCTTCCTCCTGTGCTGGAGACAACGGGGCTTCACCCTCTCGCACTGGAGACAATGATGAGGCTTCTCTCTTTTGTGCTGGAGACAGAAACAGCAGGCAATCTTCCTCTTCTTGCAGCGGCGGGAGCAGCAGGTAATCGTCCCCTGCTGGTGGAGGCAGAAACAGCAGGCAAATTCCCAGATCCTTTCTTGGGACGCTCATTCATCCTTTTTTTTTTCCCAGAGCATTGTCGCACCAGTAGCAGGATATTATATTTTCATGCAGGCTGCTGTGTTACTACCATAGCTAACTTATTACAGTACAATGACACTTGTTATGACTGAAGGGAAGGTTGAACGACCAGTAGCATTAAAAAGCAGCTGTACAGCGCCGTGCAAATATGGAGAATTACTGAACAGTCAACGTTCTTATTTGTAACCAATTGCAGAGAATTGTGGTTGGGTTTATCCACTGACTGCTGCTAAAATGAACTGGCAGATATCCACTGTCTGAAGAGGTTAGACTACTGCAATAATGGCTCATACAGGTACTGTTGTATTATGTTGGCATTATTCTCTTCATCCAAGATATTTGTATATCTGCGTGCAAACGACTTTGCTTCATGTGTTGCTATAAGTGAAAATTGTGGATATCAGTGCTGTCATGTCACATCACCATGGCATGTTTACAACACATGCAGTGCACTCAAGCTGGCCGTGGTTTGAATAGGCAGGAAATTTCATTATGTAATCATGCATCAAGTTTTTAACCAACTTTTTTTCTGTTTTAAGTGATGCCTGTCAGCTTACAGCATGTTAAAGGTGGGCATTGGAAATACAACTATTCAGAAAAAACTTACAGGGTTTGCCTACCTTGATTACTATTACCATACTTAACTATTTTTGAGGAAATTCCTGTTTCTGCAATCGGGGTAGCTTCTAAACAAAACTCAGAAAAGCTGATTAGTGGGCTTCATTTATTGCACAATCAAAAGATAGGATATTTAACACATTTCATCACCTTTAATAGTAATAGTTTAATAGTAGAAAGTAGCTGAGTGAGACTGATAGGAGTTGAATGAAACCCATGCACCAGAGAGATAACACGGACATAAACAAAGCAGATAGCTACTTCTGCATCCAGTGCTCAAAGAATATCACAGACATTTGCAGAACTTTTTGCAAGAGATGTTATAGTAATAAATTAATAATTTGGATTGCATTATTGAGGAGTTTGATGATAAAACAAGTGATCAGGAGAGGATTTATCAGTATGCACATCTATAGAGGTATGTGAAAAATACAATGAACAATAGGTGGGTCTTGGCTGGAGATGCAGTACTGATGTTGTTTTGCCAAGCGATGCCTTTTAAACCTGTTTTACTCTGAAAAAAATATATGTGTCTTAAACAACGCATGTAACATAAACAGTGCATGTGAAAATAAATTGGACTTGACATGCCTGATAAGCGCTTAATAAATGGACTGCAAAGGGTTAAAGTTTATTGAATTCTACAGTTATTAGCGATAGACATGAGCAAACGGAAGCAAAAGGGGCAAAAGCCTTTCTTCTGGTGATCCAGAATGTCAGAAGGATGATGAAATATATCAGGCTGAAAATATCAGTAAAAGCAAAAAACCATCTGTTTCTGGCATCAAAAGTGGTGGAGTTTTCAGTGCAAAAAATATGTTGGCAACATTAAATATTCATTATATGAAGTACAGGATATTAGCCTTGTTAGTGCAGCTGTACTTAAAAAATGCATCCGACTCAATAAACTAAAGTGCTTTTGAAAACAAGTTTCAGCCAAAAAAAAAGGATAGGTATCACCATTTCATAGTATTTTTAAACATATGAAAGTTTACAAATGAGAGGAGGCCATTCAGCCCATCTTACTCGTTTAGTTGATAGCAGCTTACTGATGCCAGAATCTCATCAAGCAGCTTCAACAACATTACTGGGGAGCTGGTTCCAGACTCCCACGATTCTCTGTGTAAAAAAGTGCTTATTTTCTATTCTGTGCTCCTTTATCTAATCTTCATTTGTGACCCCTGGTCCTTGTTTCTTTTTTCAGGTCGAAAAGGTCCCCTGGGTCGACGTTGGCAATACCTTTTAGAATTTTGAATGCCTGAATCAGATTGACACATAGTCATCTTTATTCAAGACTAAATAGATTAAATTATTTTAGCCTGTCTGCATATGATGTGCATTTTAAGCCAGGAATAATTCTGGTCGCTCTTCTTTGCACTCTTTCTACAGCAGCAACATACTTTTTGTAGCAAGGTGACCAGAACTGAACACAGTATTCTAGATGAGGTCTTTCTAATGCGCTGTAAAGTTTTAACATTACTTCCCTTGATTTAAATTCAGCACTTTCCACTGTATATCTGAGCATTTTGTTGGTCTTTTTTATAGCTTCCCCACATTGTCTAGATAAAAACATTTTGGAACATAAATTCCAAGATCTTTTTTTATAGATTCCTTCTTCAATTTCGTTATCTCCCATATGGTATTTATAATGGACATCCTTTTATTGCCTGCATGCAGTACCTTACACTTACCTATATTAAACGTATTTTGCCATGTGTCTGCCCAGCTCTGAATGCTGTCTATTTAATTTTGAATGACCTTTGCTGCTGCAACAGTGTGAGCCACTCCTCTTATTTTTGTATTGTCTGCAAAATTGTTTGGTTACTATACCAGAATCAAAGTCATTAATGTAGATTAGGATGACCTAATACTGATCCCTGTGGTACTCCACTGGTTACCTCTCTCCATTTTGAGGTTTCTCCTCTAATCAGTACTTTCTGTTTTCTACATGTCAACAACTCCCTAGTCCATGTGCATGAATTTTTTTGAATCCCTACTGCATTCAGTTTGAAAATTAATCTTTTATGTGGGACTTTGTCAGAAGCTTTATGGAAATCTAAATAAACCATGTCATATGCTTTGTAATTATCCATTGTTGATGTTGCATCCTCAAAAAAATCAAGCAGTTTAGTTAGACATGATCTCCCTTTCCTAAAACCATGCTGACTGTCCCCCTGGATACTGTGACCATATGTACCCAACATTGTAAAACAGTGAAGAAATAGATGGTGTATTTTGTGTTGCCTTTATCATATGTTCATCCGGTGAAACAGTACTACAATCATGGTCTCTAAGAAAATTGTCAGAAAACATCTTACAACACAAACGCATCTGAGTACTCAACAACTTGCTGCTCAATTTTTACGTGTTTGTGATAAATAAAGTGCACCAGGAATATGCAGAAATCAGTAATTCAGCTTTGAAAGCAAGTGTAGATTTGGCAACAGTCAGCAAAACTTTGCCATCAGGGGTCACACTAACATGCACAGCAACTTCAGCGCTTTACCGAAATACTGTGCCAAAGGAGATGTGACACTTACAGCAAGCAGCAGGCAACGACTAGTACAAAAGCCACAGAATACAAAATTCAATTATTGACCAGTGCGGCAAGCAAATTCATGATGTTGTTCTTGTTGTTGGCAGACAAGAGTGCAGACATTAGTTGTACAGAACAAGCGTCTTTTATTCTTCGCTATGTGGACCAGTAGTTCTGTGTGAGGGGACTCTGTGGCTTTTGTTGCTACAAGCGACACAACAGGCGAAACACTTACAAACTTGCTTCTAGACCAGCTGCATCATTTCAATTTGCTGTCCTCCATCCTGGTTGGACATGGCTACGATGGTGCTGGAAATATTAATGGCAAGATATGTGGAGTGCAAGATCACATCAGAGAGCAATAACACACAGCATCGTATGTACACTGCAGAAACTAATCGCATAACCTCATAATTACACAATCAGCAAGAATACCTGGTTTGTAACACACTAAAAAAGTGGTTCAAGAGATTGTGTCTTTTTTGAGTGCATCTCCAAACGTATGCAGTGTTTTTTGGATACAAATAACGCCAAGCTGCATCTACATAAATTTTCTGACACCCTCTGGCCTCAGCATGATGCAAGCCTCTCCACTGTCATTGCCAAGTATGAAAAATGTGTTTACCACCATGGATCATCTAGAAAACCAAGGCAGACCACAAATGTAGTTGCACAGCTGCATCAATAACCACAGCAATGGAGCCATTTGAGTTTCTGGTCTGCATTAATGTTTACCAAGGATTACTGCAGTATCTTACACCACTGAGCAGTGCTCTTCAGAACCTGTCTTGTGACCTCGTGAAAGCCCCAGTCAACAAGCCAGCAGTTTAATTTCACTGCTTGGGGACAAAAGAGTAGACAGCACCTTTAAAATCCTGTGGAAAAAATCTTGTGCACTGGCTGCAAATTGAAATAATTGTCTCAATGCCACGCATAGCTAGATTGCAAACCCAGAGGTCGATTATCCCAGCTTTAGTGCTGGAGGAATGCTGGCGCTTGAACCTGTTTATCCTATTTTTAGATTATCTAACAACACAGCTGAATGATTGAGAATGTAGTTCTTTGCCTCGACTGAAGTCCCAGTATATCTTATCCAACAAGCTGGCCATGCTGACCCCAGCTATGTAGAATAAGACAAAAGAGGAGTATAGGGCTATGATGCTCAGTCTAGAAATGGCTGATGCAGAGCTTGAGCTCTGGAAGCATTCCAGGACGGCCAAGAGCATTAGTGATATGTGTAATATGCTAAAGGACACTGTTATATTCTACCACAACATCTATAACATCTTAAAAGTGTTGCTGACCACGCCCATGTCTACTGCTTCAACTGAGCACTCCTTCAGCTGTTCGAGCCATTTAAAAACCTACCTGTGTAGCACATTGACGAGACACAACTAACAGGACTGGCATTGATGAACATCCATCACAATGTGACCACTGACACTGAGAAAGTGTTGCGAGTCTTTGATGCAACAAGAACCCACAGAATACCACTGCTCTTTCAGGACTGAGCACGGTAAATGAACATTTAAAGTTTAATTAGTATTTTAATTTTATCAGTAAAATATTAGCACGTAATTGACAAGTTTATTATTATTATTATTATTATTATTATTATTATTATTATTATTATTAATAAACAGCCTGTTTTGCAAAATGTTCAAGTTGATATGGTGTGCTTAGGGATAACGATTATATAAGTTGTGATTATTGTAAGAATAATGGTTAGAAATGGAACCAGTATGAAAGATGTCTGAGTTAGTGTGTCTCCGTCCTCCCGAGTTTAAGTCTGTACCTTTTATTGTTGTTGTGGACTATTTGGTTTACCATTCAATTGTTCATGGTTGTCGCTGCTTTGCTTTTCTGTCTCAATGGCAGTGTGCTGTGTTTATTCATTTTTAGAAAGGGAAATGGCAATGCAAGTTTAAGTGCTGTGAAACAACAACAATGCAGCACTCTGCTTGATTGAAACACTTTACAGAATGGTGATGCAGAGTTGTTATCAGCTTGAGATGTTGGTGTAGGTCAGTTGTGCATACCATGTGAAAGATTTCTGGGGGCATGCCTGAGCCTGGACCAGCCCGTTATGCAAGTCATAGATGTAGTCAAGGTCAGCTGGTGTGGTGGGGCCCCCCTCTGGTGGGTGACCAAACAGTAAGTCCACAGGGGTGCACAGCTCCCTCCCAAAGATAAATGCAGCTGGATTGCACCCTGTGGACTCCTGCACAGCCGTCTGGTAGGTGAGCACCACCAGGGGTAGGTGGCGATCCCAGTCACGCTAGTCCCGGCTGGTCCAGATGACAAGTTGGGTGGCTAAAACATTCCACCAGCCCATTGCTCTGGGTGTGTAGTGGTGTGTGTCTTATGCACCTTAACACAGACTTCTAAAAAAAACACTAAGAATTGGAATCTGAATAACTCAGAAAGATGAAAACATCATTGAAACGTAAGGGCACAGAACAACTAAACCATGAAAAAATGTATAGATACTTTATAGAGTCAGTCAGTCTTTTACCAGTTAATATAGCCAATTGCAGTATTATTTGTATATAGACACTTGAAAAACAATGGGCATACGTGCTGCACAAGTGTAGTTTGGCATGCGTACAGCCCTTACCGAAGGCTAAAGTACTTGGAACTAATTGACTGGACATATTTTTGTCAACACTGTGTTTTTATTCATGTCTGCATAATGTTGGCCAGGGTGAATGTCAAGCTGAAATAATAAGTTGTAAGTAATAAAGTTACCAGACAGTTACTATTTAATTTTACCCTGAATTTTTTTAGCTTCAAAGAACTGATTTTGAAAAAACAACATTTGCTTTTCAAACCAAGTTTAATTGACTTTAAGAAGTGAAAAAGATTCTAGGTTAAAGATATTAGATAATTTGAAGTATTCTTGTGTTCTTACAAAACCATAATTTCACTCCAATTATTTATATATTTATTTGTTTAAACATTTATCCAGGATGAATACAATGGGAAAGAATTATTCTCCACTGTATAACATTGTCAGAAACTGATAAAGAGACAAAACAAAACACGATAAACCAAAATTCAATGCATAAATCAATTTGAGGATTTCCAAAGAAGACCAAAACTTAGCTGAAAATAAGTTGGAAATGAAGAAAAGAACAAAACAAACCTGCAAACGACTGCAATTTTAATGCTTAATGCTCAGAAAAAAACAAATTTATATATATATATATATATATATATATATATATATATATATCTGATATATATATATATATATATTAGACATAGACAGCAGATCTTAAAAAGCAGTTTATATTTTAAAATTGCAGTGATGGAAAATTAAAAAGCAGTTTAGGTAATTTAAAATTGCAAGTAAACAGATCTCTTCATAAGCCTTTAATCACCCAGCTCATATTGTTAGTTGACTCACGCCCATAACTTCATCTGGTTTCTTACTGCAACCCATGCCATGCTATTAAGCACTCTACAAATGCAACAGAGGGGAAGGATTGGTGTGAAGCGAAGACCATGCACAATTTAACGAGAGTCTTAAAAACAATGTGAATAATAACAGAGCGGTTATGATATAGCAAAAAAATCTATGAGCTTCCTTAGAGTGAAGCCACAGGCTTTGGTGCAAAATGTTTACCCTTCATTGAGCAGAGCTGTGAGAATGCTAATAAGTACTGTAATAGAAATGTTATAGAAAATAGGATTGGCTCGACGTGGAAAAGAACTGGCATCTTGCACTCCTATAATCTTGCTCACATAACCTTGTATGCTTTGCTTAAGATAAAGTTTTGCCTACACTGCAGCTGCAGTTGTGAGACAATGGATAGTTGGATGAGCAGGACGTGTCTCTTTGCACATACACACAAAACAACCATTCTGTTATTGCTTGCTTAGCTATATGCCACGTATGCATAGCTATAAATTGTTTCCCTTATATGCTAATAACTGAATCATCATTGGCTAACCCTCTGCCTTATTAACAGTTTTAAGGTACATAAGAAACTGATCTAACTCTGTATGTTGGAACACTACTCGATTATTATCTAGCACCCTGTGTGTTGAAAGTGTTCTCAGTTTGCAAACTTAAGAAATAAAGGCCTGTGTGTTTGGAACTCGCAGTCTCTCTTCCTTTTATTAGAATTTCTACGACAATTCTTGGCGACGAGGATGGGATGGCTAGCTTCGTTTTCTGATCGTTCCTGGGGACTTCGAGGTTAACTGTGCACAGGGGCTGCTTAGGAGTGGCTCAGGGAACCACACAATAAATTTCAGAGGAGAAGGACCTGCCTTGAACCCGCCTGGGAGCATCGATGGACGGATATGCCATCCCGAACAAAGACAAAGAGTGAGACTGGTTTTCCTTATACATAAAATAGACCAATTGGTTCAGGTTCTGGGAACCTGATAAAACCCGTTCTGGGAACGGGCTGCGCAGAAAGAGTTCTGGGAACTCTATTGTCTAGAAGACAAAATTAAGATAGACCACGTGGTTCAGGTTCTGGGAACCTGATAAAACCTGTTTTGGGAACAGGCTGTGCAGAAAAGTTCTGGGAACTTTGTTGTCTAATAGACATAGAAATCCTGATCCAGAAACAGGTAAATGAAGTGATTTGACTGATCTATGAATAATACTAATAAGTAATTACAAATTAAACTAGTTAAAAAGACATTGTATGAAATACCGCATGTTGAACCAAAAATAACAACCGAAAAAATGAAATGCACAGTTTAAAAAAAAAAAAAAATAAAAAAAAAAAAAACCTACTAGTGTAGTTGATCAATATACCAAGCGCACTGTCAGTTAGTCAATCAAGAAAAGTCATATTTCTGTGCAAGTGGTACAAATAAAAATAGGCAGTGATATAGTGTGGACGACAGATAACCGTGTGAATGAGTGAGTGAACAAATGTTATCTAATGTGTGTGCGGACGTGGGTTTGATTACAATGGGGTCAAGTAATAGTAAAAAAGAGGTCTGTCTCCCGGACCCGCTGGTTGGACCAGGACAAACAATGGTTGATAAATGGGGTCGCGGTGTTGTAGACCAGGTTGTTTTGTGGCACAAAATAGCTGATATTCCACTAAAAGGAACCCTGAGTGAAAGGAAGTTACAAGAATGTAGAGAAAAGTTAGAGTTTGAGAAGACAAAGAAAGAGAAAAGAAAAATAAAGTTGACTGGAATAGTTATAGGAAATGGGAACGAGAAGCAGAAAGACAAACAGTATTGCAGGCTAAAGGCATAATGGTAAAAGCAAGTCAGAAAGATAGTACTGAGGAAGAGAAAAAAAAAAAGACAGAAATAGAGATTGCGATGAGGAAAGGGACTGCATGGACTTGGTCCCCTTGGTCGCCCGTTAGACTGAGCTTCTTATCATTGCCAGAATCCCCTGAGACATCAAGATCTTCCAGCACACTGACTACACAGTCGGGACCAAAAGGCAATCCGAACAACAGCATTATCATGCCCCCTTCCCCAGACAGCGTACTGGCTGCCAGAGGTCCTGATTCAGTGCACCTGGAGACAAGATGAGATTAAAGACATTGCTAGGAATATAGACAAAGATTGGGGACACAGCAGACTCCGACTAGGCACTGATGAATATAACAGTCTGCTAAAAGCAGCCATAATAAATGGACTCGTACCTGCCCTGAATAAACAGATATGGATGACATGCATTGGATGGGAAATGGCTCCCCTAATTCAGGTTATTGAACATTGCAAGCATGCTGAAAGACAACAACAGAAGCAAGTGAGCAATCAAAAGCCGAAAAAGGAGTCAAATTGCAAGCAGCTCAGCTGGCTTATTATCGGGGTGAAGGACCAACCCGAGGCAGATAGCGATGCGGACGGAGCAGGCGTGGTGAGAGGGGTCAAGGAGGGGGAAGCGGAGGTGGTGGCAACAGAAACTTTCATAGCCAGAATAAAGACACTAGTTGCTATAATTGTGGCCAGGAAGGACATTTTGCTAGAGATTGTCAGAGACAGCAGCAACAGCAAACCAACGGGAGTAACTGGCAGAGCGCTCCCCCACGGCAAGTATCACTATACAAACCGAAACCAGAATGAAACGAGGCAGGGACAGCTGACACCAGCACACCGAACAAGCAATACATGCTAACTTTTTCTAAACCACAAGAAGCCCCCACCGTTGATCTCTTCTTGAATGGTGAGTCATTTGAATTCTTAATTGATACTGGTGCTGCAATGTCTGTCATAAATGCTAGAACTATGCCCAACCCAATGATATCAAATGAATCAGTAAAAACAGTGGGAGCCTCAGTGTAGTATTGAGGGAGAAAATTATGATGCCTTTACCCATCCAATATGAAGGGAAAACATTTATGCATTGGTTTATTTTCTCCGAGTACTGCCCTTGTAACCTAGCGGTGCGAGACCTACTATGTAAATTCAATTATGAAATTAAATGTGAGCAAAAAGGAGTTACCGTTTCGTGTCCCTTGATGATGGCCCAAATGATTGAGACCCGTAGTTGGTTCTATTCAAGGGATACAAAATGGAGGCGAACAAATTGAGGAATTATTTAAATTGGCTCAACAGCATTGGGGTCATGAAACTGGGTTTATATCACCTTATGCCTTACATTGCACCACCCTGTACTCACCTTTATCAAGAGATTATGAATTTGAGAAAAAGTGGTTAGCACAACCTCCATTTAACGAAACAATTGCATGCACAGCCTTGTATATAGGATTATGCTTTTGTGTTGCAGCCATTAAACTAAATAGCTATCAGTTTTTACTTTACCACACAACTGACTCTGTGCCATATTTAAGCGTAGCAAAAACCGATGATGTAGAGTGGAAAGATACTGGTGTCTGGCTTAAGTCTGTGTTGCAGGTGACTGACTGGCAAAGTGAAGACGGGTTCAAATTCTCCCCCAATGCTCGGGTTGTTTGCGCTCCTTTCTTTTCGGTCGCGCCTGTCCAACGGGGAATCCATGGGGCAGAGAACCGAGATGTGCCCTCTGGGGAGGCACTGGGAGTCACGTTTTCACCCTTGCTGATCGGCCTCCCCGATGCTCTATGGGCAAAAGATAAGTATGATATTGGCGTTATGAAAGGGGCAGAGCCCCTAACAGTCACACCGAAAAGCACACACTGGCCTAGCCGCGCCCAGTATCCTGTTAGCAAGGAAGCAGAGGAAGGCATTGCTCCTTTGCATGCGTCTTGTCTCTCGAGGGGCCATTGTGCCCTACCCAGACTCGCCTTGCAACACCCCGACTCTCCCGGTCCGCAAAGCCTCGGGAGAATGGCGCTTTGTTCAAGACCTCAGGTTAGTAAATGACGCGATACATGCAAGGGCCCCTATTGTGCCAAACCCAGTTACTGTTTTGTCAGCTGTTCCCCCAAGTGCAAAGTGTTTTAATGTTATTGATTTAGCAAATGCATTCTTCAGCATCTCTGTTGCAAGGGACTCGCAGTTTTGGTTTGCTTTCACCTTTATGAGGAAACGATGTTTCTGGAGTTATGCCTCAAGGGTTCGAGTCACCAGCCGCCTTTTCTGCCACTTTGGCGCAGAATCTGGAAGGTTTTGTATGTATAGTATGTGGATGATTTGCTTTTATGTTCTGAAACTCAGCACGCATGCAAAACTGATACAAGAGCTCTTTTAGAGTCCATAGCTCGTAATGGCCATAAGGTATCAAAAAAAAAAGCTGCAGCTCGTGTCACCATCTGTAAAATACTTTGTACACAATATTATACCTGAATGCAGGAAATTGGCCCGGGAGCGTGTCACTGCAATTCTGACACTGCCCCAGCCTGCCACAAAAAACACATGATGACGTTGCTAGGTATGGCTGGCTACTGTAGAGCTTGGATTCCAGATTACGCTGAAGTAACACAGCCCCTAGCTGACTTGATACATAGCCATAACATGACCATGAAAGAGACAATTGACTGGACTCCTGACGGACTGACTGCCCTAAAAAAAACTTAAACAACTCTTGTCCTCTCCGCCCTGTCTTGGGTTACTCGATCACTCTAAACCTTTTAATTTGTTTGTTTGTGAAAAGGGAGGATTCAAGACGGCAGTACTGACACAAGAGCACGGGAGAAAACAACGTCCTGTGGCTTTTTACTTAAGTGCCTTGATAATGTAACCTGAGGGCTAGTCTGTTGCTTGAGAGCGGTGGCTGCCTCCACTGAAGCTGTGCTGGCTAGTGCTGATCTAGCTTCAATGTGCCCTCTAACTGTACATGTTCCTCATGCAGTACATGCTCTCATTTCACAGGCCAAGACAGCACATCTGACTCCAGCTCGTCTACTACATTACCAGAATGTATTAATGACCATGTCACATGTTGTGCTAAAACGCTGTACTGTGCTTAACACTGGTACACTTCTTCCTACAGAAGCCGATGGAGAGCCTCACGATTGCACCGCCTTAGTAGAACAGGTCTGCAAGCCACGACCCGATCTTACTGATGTGCCCTTGCTGAATGCTGATTTAGAATTGTTTGTTGATGGCTCGGCACAGCGCCCTCCAGTGGGTGACCCACTAGTTGCGTAAGCAGTAACTACTGCAACTGCTCTACTAGAAAGCGCTAAACTACCAGGCAACCTCTCTGCTCAGGCCACAGAGCTGTTCGCCCTAACCCATGGTTGTATTTTGGCTTAAAGTCAAACTGTTACGATCTATACTGATAGCCGCAACGTCTTCGGGGTGGTACACGATTTTGGCATCCTCTGGCAACAGTGGGGTTTCCTCACTTCTACAGGGAAGCCCATATGTCACTCTAAACTGGTGGCCAACTTGTTGGAAGCTATTCTGCTGCCAAAAGTTATTTCTGTATGTAAATGCCAGGCACACACTAACTCTTCTGATCCTGTCTCTCAAGGGAATGCTGTTGCAGATGCTGCTGGTAAAGCATCGGCCGCATCAACTCAGGCCCCTGTGCTCCAAGTGGTGTCATCACCTGCCTTAACTGAATCTGTGTTTTCTTTACAGGACGTAGCTGACTTGCAGCACAGTGTGGGTCCTGCTGAGACGGCTCTGTGGAAAAACAGATGCTCTTATGATTCTACTCATAAGATTTGGAGAGGACCCACTGGGTTGCCTGCTCTTCCCCGTTCATGTTTCCCCTATGTAGCTAAATTGGCAAAACCATGTGTCAAAGGGAGGGGTGGTGAATGTTGTTAACAATTTTTGGTTTGCTCCTGGTTTTTCTTCATGTGCGAAACAATTTTGTGCTAAAAGTGTACATTGACCAACAATGTATGCTGCAGCACGCCCATGTCCGTGTCAGCTCATCCGAGGCCTGAGGGCCCCTTTGAACATGTTATGATGGATTTTATTGAACTGACACCTTGCCAAGGTTACAAGTACTGCCTTGTGATAATTGATGCCTTTTCTAAATGGATTGAAGCATTCCCCTGCAGAAATGCCACAGCTATGGCAGTAGCAAAAAGCCTGATGAGAAAGATTATACCCCGATGGGGTCTGCCATCTAAATTGATATCTGACAATGGTTCTCATTTTGTGTGGTACAGAACATTTCTGAAAGCCTACAAATTGATTTACGCACACACTGTAGCTACCACCCTGCAAGCAGAGGCTTGGTGGAGAGAGTGAACCAAACAATAAAAACTAAACTAACTAAGCTCATGGCTGAAACAGGGCTCTCCTGGGTTACGGTATTGCCATTGGCCCTGATGTACATGTGTGGACGCACGCACAGTACTACAGGGCTAGCACCCCATGAAGTATTGACAGGACACCCAATGCGGATGCTGAACACACCTTTTCATCAAAATAGGCTCACCCTAATGGGATGTGAGGATGAAATGGTAAAATATTGTGCTTCTCTTAACAATGTTCTGAAGTCTATTTTTCCCAGGATAAAAGCCGCCCTATCCGAACCAAAGGAAGGGGCGCTCCACAAGCTCCTGCCAGGAGACTGGATGATCATCAAACACCTCCGCCGGAAGCATTGGCATCAACAACGCTGGACAGGTCTGTTCCTGGTACTCCTGACAACGCAGACAGTGGTGAAAGTCGCTGAACGATCAACGTGGGTCCATGCCAGCCATTGCAGAAAAGTGCCCTACAGCCCGAAGGGAGATGTATCGCCCCTCTGGAACAACGTAGACGGCTCGGACGGCCTTGGGACAATCAGCTTTGGACCCCCAGAGTCCTGACTTATTTTTCTTGGCAGCATATTAACTGTGTCTCTCACCTGGCTCTTACCTGAACTTAAAGATAATAAAAAAAAAGAGCTAGATATTACAACGGGCAGCCACACTGAACTCAAAAAAAAAAAAAAAAAAAAAAAAAAAAAAACTTTGTAAATCACTATAAATTGTACTATTGTGTGTGTTTGAATCCATTTTCTGAATAAGGTTGAGACAGTCTCAAAAGGGAGGGAATGCAATAGAAATGTTATAGAAAAAAGGATTGGCTCTACATGGAAAAGTACTGGCATCTTGCACTCCTATAATCTTGCTCGCATAACTTTGTATGCTTTGCTTAAGATAAAGTTTTGCCTACACTGCAGCTGCAGCTGTGAGACAATGGATAATAGAATAAGCCAGACGTGTCTTTTTGCACACACACACAGAACAGCCATTCTGTTATTTGCTTGCTTAGCTATATGCCACATATGCATAGTTATAAATTGTTTCCCTTATATGCTAATATCTGAATCATCATTGGCTAAACCTCTGCCTTATATACCTTAAAATTGTCAGTAAGAAACTGATTTAACTCTGTATGTTAGAACACTACTCGATGATCATCTAGCACCCTGTGTGTTGAGAGTGTTCTCAGTTTGCAAACTTGAGAAATAAAAGCCTGTGTGTTTGGAACTCGCAGTCTCTCTTCCTTTTATTAGAATTTTCACGACAGTACAAACAATAGAAAGTAATACAGAACAAGCATACAATAATAGGGTAATTAACAGGTGACAAATGTTCAGATGCATGAAGGTAGAAGAATAGCTTTCTTTTAGGAAGCAATATATTTCTGAAGACAAAAATTGTTGGTTAAGAAAACAAAGCCATGCTTTCTACTAAACTTTGATATGTTTATTTATATTTTGATACAGTGTATACATTTTCCAGTTTTTACATTATTAGTCACACATTTTAGGTCATAATTTAGCCAATGTATCTTTAGGCAGCCTTCACCAGTGGTAACAGGAATTATTATATGAAGATTGTTAAAATATTCAGATCAATGCTGCCCCTGCAACACTGCCATTGCTTTGACTGTAATGAATGTTATTGTGGGAATAGCATTGTTGCAGGAGGGACAATTAATCAAAAGGCTAAAGATGTTTATTTGACAAACCCCTTTTCCCCTGGCGAAGACTGCAGTGTGAAATTTGTGAAACGCATTCACATATCCAAACAAGCTAATCAAAGTCTGGTCCTCAAGTATAAAATGTAGATCTTCATTTTCTGTAGAAGTAGTACGACAATTTAATCTGCAGGTCAGCCAAAATCATTGTCAACCGAGCTTGCAAAACTTGCTCGGTTCAGTCTTTCCTGTAATTTCACAACGGATAAATGTGATATGCTACAGGAACTAATTTAGCTTTGTGTTAGGTCCAGACGTGATGGCAAACTGACTGTACAGTTTTAAGAGTTGAGGAGCTTAGTGCCCCCTATTTGCCATTGGGTATATGTTCATATCGAAGTGGCCACAGATTTCCTCTGAAAATGTTCATTCTCTTGTGTTTTTATACCATTTTGAAAATCTGACTAATATAAAACCCATCACAATTGTTAGTAACATGCCAGTCAGGCGAACTACCCTAATAGTTGAAATAACAGTACAGTTTACACTACCCTGATAGTTGCCACACACGGCTTTAAACTGTATAAGATAAATACAGTTCTAATGTAGAGTGGCATTATACTTATATGGTTCTTTGGCCCATTTTTTTTTTTTTTTTTTTTTTTTACTGTTATTCATGCCTATAACTCTAACTACACTGAACAAAAATATAAACACAACATGTAAAGTGTTGGTCCCATGTTTCATAAGCTGAAATAAAACATCCCAGAAATTTTCCATACACAGAAAGCTTATTTCTCTCAAATATTGTGCACAAATTTGTTTACATCCCTGTTAGTGAGCATTTCTCCTTTGCCAAGATAATCCATCCACTTAACAGATGTGGCATATTAAGAAGCTGATTAAACAGCAAGATCATTACACAGGTGCACCTTGTGCTGGGAACAATAAAATGTGTAGTTTTAATATATGTAGTTTTAACACAATGCCACAGATGTCTCAAGTTTTGAGGGACTGTGCAATTGGCATGCTGACTGCAGGAATGTCCACCAGAGCTTTTGCCAGAGAATTGAATGTTCATTTCTCTACCATAAGCCACCTCCATCGTCGTTTTAGACAATTTGTCAGTACATCCAACCAGCCTCACAACCGCAGACCATGTGTAACCACGCCATTCCAGGACCTCCACATCTGGCTTCTTCAACTGCAGGATAGTTTGAGACCAGGCACTAGGACAGCTGATGAAACTGTGAGTTTGCACAACCAAAGAATTTCTGCACAAACTGTCAGAGACCGTCTCAAGGAAGCATCTGCGTGCTCATCGTCCTAAACAGGGTCTTGACCTGACTGCAGTTCAGTGTCGTAACCGACTTCAGTGATCAAATGCTCACCTTCGATGGCCACTGGCACGCTGGAGAAGCGTGCTCTTCACAGATGAATCCCGGTTTCAACTGTACCAGGCAGATGGCAGACAGCGTGTATGGCGTCGTGTGGGTGAGCAGTTTGCTGATGTCAACATTGTGAACAGAGTGCCCCATGGTGGAGGTGGGGTTATGGTATGGGCAGGCATAAGCTATGGACAATGAACACAATTGCATTTTATCGATGGCAATTTGAATGCATAGAGATACCGTGACGAGATCCTGAGGCGCATTGTCGTGCCATTCCTCCGCCGCCATCACCTCATGTTTCAGCATGATAATGCACGGCCCCATGTCGCAAGGATCTGTACACAATTCCTAGAAGCTGAAAATGTCCCAGTTCTTCCATGGCCTGCATACTTGCCAGACATGTCAGCCAATGAGCATTTTGGGATGCTCTGGATCGACGTGTACGACAGTGTTCCAGTTCCCGCCAATATCCAGCAACTTCACACAGCCATTGAAGAGCAGTGAGACAACATTCCAACGGCCACAATCAACAGCCTGATCAACTATGCGAAGGAGATGTGTCACGCTGCATGAGGCAAATGGTGATCAAACCAGATACTGACTGGTTTTCTGATCCATGCCCCTACCTTTATTTATTTATTTATTTTTTTAAAAAGGTATCTGTGACCAACAGATGCATATCTGTATTCCCAGTCATGTGAAATCCATAGATTAGGGCCTAATTTATTTCAATTGGCTGATTTCCTTACATTAACTGTAACTCAGTAAACTCTTTGAAATTGTTGCATGTTGCGTTTATATTTTTGTTCAGTATATAAGCATTAAAGGTACATGTCATACGAGAATTGAATGTGCACAAACTAGGCTTCCATAAACTCACCCTGTTTAGTACAGATAACAAATCTGTTATCTGTTAAAAAAATCTGTTAAAAAAATTTTATAACATGGCCAACTTATGGTCATATATACTATAACGAAAAGGCAGACGCACCTTGCTCTGGGCCACGTCCACACAGGACCCCTGGTCGGCCAGTCCACACACATGCCTGTGTTGGGGCTGTGGGCAGCTGGGCCTGGACTTCACTGGCAGTCAACTTGACCTCCGGACAGAACTCCTGCATTTCCAGAGGGAACTGCTCGTTCTTTGTGCCTTGAGTAATAAACAGTAATTTGAGACCAGAATACCTTCCTGGATTGCTTTCTTTACCTCCACGTTATAATACGAAAGGGACCAAAAGCAACCAAAAAAAAAAACTGAACAATTGAAAAATGTGCAAAAGAAAAAAGGAAGGAAAAATGTATTCAAATTATTCATGCCAGGGACCCTGATCATGTTGTGCAAGATGGAGCTATTCACAGTGGCTAAAAACCCTGCAAGGTTTTTAGCCCTAACAGTTGACTTGTGACATGCGACAAACACAAAAAACAAACAAATATATCGGAAAATAGGTTCTTGTGCCTTCAATGTCGCCATTTCTCTGAAAATGTTTGGTTACTGGTACAGTAGGTAGGTTTGTCTTACAGTGCAGCAGTAACATTGTAAAACACTCACATTCACAATTCTCTCCTCACATGGTCCAGTACCAGAAATTACACAAATAGGACTTTGTTTTTAAACTGCCGCTGCCTGAGGTTGTCTGTGGGATTTTTAACAATGGGCGGACCCTAAAAAGTTACAGTCACCAACAAATTAGAAAAAAATAAAGCAAGAACATACAGATGCTCTACCATTCCTTCCTTTGTTGCTGTCTGCTCATTCCAATGTATTTAAATCCACTTTTAATCAATTCAGATTTTCATGAAATTAACTCAAGTAAGATTATCAAAGTGAAGTAAGATAGAAAAGTAAACATGATAAAGCTTAGCTAAACATAACAGAATTAGTGGTTACAGCAAAATTCCAAAAGTACCGTGTAGACTTGTGTAATCATCAGGGTCCAAGTCCAAGTCATCAGGGTCCGAGTCCGAGTCATCAGGGTCCGAGTCCAGGTTGCCTGAGCCGCCCTGGCTGTGAGCGACTCGGGCGTCAGCCCTGCTGAGCATTCGTGATCCAGGAGATCCCAGACTCTGGTCACCTTGGACGAGATCAGCGCGCACCGCACCGAGGGGGACTCCAACACCTGCGCACCTAGGTGAGGGTTGTGCAGCAGGGACTCCAGCAGGAGTCCTTGGCCCTCGGTCGGCACGGCGTCTCGGCCGACGGAAAACATGCTCCAGGTCCTGATAGAAGACCGGCAGCTCGGGGAGACGGATTCCCCGGAGGTCAATGCAGAAGAGCTGCCAGTCGTAGCCCAGGTCGTGCAGTTGGTGCAAAAGGAGGGACGCCAGCGTGCACCACTGCGGGGCCGGGTCTGCGTACAGGTATCTCTGCAGGGTCTGGAGGCGGAAGGTGTGCACCTGGCTCCTGATGCACACCAACCCTTACCCTCCCTCGGCGAGAGGGAGGCTCAGAACTGCCGCAGAGACCCAGTGCTTTCCGGCCCAGAAGAAGTCTGTCAGCTTCCTCTGGTCCCTGGCCACAAACTCAGGGGGCGGGCTCAGGACGGTGAGTCGATGCCAAAGCATCGGCGCCACCAGCTGGTTGATCATCAGAACCCTGCCCCTGAAGGAAAGCAATTTCAGCAGACCTGACCACGGCCTCAGTCGCTCAGCCACCTTGTTCTCCAAATCCGTCCAGTTGGCGGCGACCGAGGCCTCTGCGGGGCTCAGCTGGACTCCCAGGTATTTTAAGCTGTCCGCGCTCCGCTGGAACTGCTGGACCGTGGCAGGGACTAGTGGTAGTAGTGGGGGAACAGTTTACCTAAGAAACATTTTCGGATGGCCCTCAGGAAAAATGCACAAGTAATAAAAAATAAAAATACTAAAAAATATTCTATTTATTTTTTCTAGCTAGATTATTCTATTTGCAGGCCTTTTTCACCTTGTCTGACACTGTCTTTTCATTTGAAACTTAAATACTGTTTGAATGTACCTGAAGTTTATAGATAAGCTTTAAGTTCAAGTTTGTGGATATTGTTTTTCACTTTGACAGAAGCTAGACTACAGAGCCGTGTAGTGTAAAAGTGGTACATCATCAGAATGTGGTATGCATACCACAACTTGCCTCATGTAATGGCAGAAAGTGGTACAATGTCATATTTTGGTATATGTGCAATCAAATGCGATCTGATGGGTGTTTTCCTATTGTCTAAAGAGGTACATTTACCATTAATTATATATAATTTTTTTTACAAACTTAAACTGGCAACAGAGAATTAATTTCTCCAAAAAGAAAAAACAATTCACTGAGAAGTCCATCGTAAAGTTGCACAAGTAAAAAAAAAAATGTACCCAATGTACTGCATATGAAACATTTGCATAATATTTTCTTAATGGTGGAAACATAAAAAATAACAGCATAACGTACCATATTAGAATGGGTGCTTCCCTGCTTTCTTAGTAGAAGTTGTTTAGGTACACGTGAGCAAGGGCAGTGCGCTGAAGTGCATACCTGTAAATAACACTACACAGGTAAGAAATTAAACTTTCACCTCTGACTATAGCATCTACTTTGGCAGATTTTATCCAAATTGAAGTCAATCTCATTTAGACATTACCAGAACTGTATATATGCCGTGTTCTTAAATTGTAAATGCAGTATTATTTGTTTTTGCAAAACAAAAACGTTTCACTTTCATTGCATTTGCACTTTTATTAAGTCTAACACAATCATGCATTTATCACTTCATGTGATTTCAGATCATGTATTTATCTTTTCTCTTACGTAAAAACATGTTATATATATATATATATATATATATATATATATATATATATATATTATATATATATATAATATATATATAAATATCTATATATATATATATATATAACATACACACACAAAAATATGTATAAAGGGTCACCCATACACCGGTTTTACGTGCACTCCCCTACCCTAGGTGGCCACATCAGTGAAGCACTCGTCCAGTGTTCTATCGTTTTGACATTACTATCAGCATGATAAAAAATAAATTTTCTGTCCAGCCTGACATTACTATATCTATATATCTATATATCTATATATCTCTATATCTATATATCTCTATATCTATATATCTATATATCTATATATCTCTATCTCTATATATATCTATATCTCTATATCTATATCTAAATGGAAATATTGTACGGTATACTTAATAACCACTTACCCCAAACAGGCAGTAGTGGTATGTCTATTAACAGAAAAAGAAAAATTGCCGAACACAGCAAGATATTACTGAGCTTAAGTTAAAACATTGGGAGTGGGTGCTGTTAGATAGGATCATTGAGCCAGCATGTTTTGTACAACTGCAGAGCACATTACATTTACTGAAAATATGGTTAAAGTGTAGACTGTAGAATTCTCAGGATTTAAAAAAAAAAAAAAAACCCTCAGGCATAAATAATCTAACCTTAATATTTTCAATGACAACAAATTAACTAATTCAGCAATTACCTTAGTCATAGTCTATGCGTCAGTATCTCAAGCTTCTTTTTAATGCTCATCCAGTCTCACCATCCAGTGGCAGAGAGTTCACATATGGTTGTGGCTCCTTCAGGCAGAAATCAAGATCCTTGCCCAGTGTGTCAAAGATTGTAATTTATGAGGCTTTAAATAGGATTGAGTTGTTACATTATTTTTAAATTAGTTAAAAAGAAAATTACTGGGTTAAAGTGATACAAAAGAAAACAATTTACAGCATTATGCTCGTAGTGTTGTGCATATCAAAATAGTTGAAAGCCTTGAGTTTAACTTGGGTTGTAGGTGACATAGAATGTAGCATAAAATAGATATAAATAAAAAAAAATGTAACAATACATGTGGTTTACAGATGCATATCACAGGCCCTCAGGCCAGTCTTTCTCTTCGGTAGACAACATCTGCTCTGAAATCCTGCAGCATCTTTTCTGAAGGAGTGAAACTGCTGCAGTCCTGCTTTCGGTGCAGTAGTGAAAACGTACTGTCATGATGGCAGCAGTAATTGGTACATGAAGTGTTTCTGTGCTAAGTTGACAACATTTAGCCGAGAGCCAGCCAAGACGCACTCCCATACCTTGGCTCCCCTAGAGCATCTGTTTCCTTTAACGCTCTTATCCAAATTTCAACAGGCTCCAGATCAGGTGTCAAAGTGCAACATACACTGTTTGATAAGGCTCGCCATTCCCTTTCAATAGCACCAACAGATCCAGGAAAAAGGGCATCAAACTGAACAGCTAATGGAATTACCGAGTTTTTTTCCACTGCAAGGGCACTTCCTGGTGCTAAGATTTGCATTTGTAACAATGTCTTCATGCTGTCTGGAAGACGTGTCCTTCCCTCGCCTGCCAGAGTAACAAGGAGGTTTCAGCACCGTGTCTTCATTTCCTGCAGGGATGCTTCTGAAACATTTAACTCCTCAGCAAGGCAGCCAAGCTCATAGCCAAAGTACTTTGCACTTAAGGGCATGAGGCGGTCCTCAAAGTCAAATAGCTGCTCACCCTGTACCTTTCCAGTTGTGAAGGTACAATTATCTGCTGCAAAAGGGATCTGTAGTAAGCAAGAAATTATCTGGCAAATTTAACTGGATCTGCATTGTCAGCTTGAAGCATGTGGCTGATTCTACATATATGTTTCAGTTGATTATGAAGGAATGTTAGACAGAGGTGGTTGCAGGGGTCAGACAGCATGTTGTACAGCTGCACGAAGTGTGACGGTGCTCTGTATCCCTCGCTAGTTGGAAGTGTAGATGTAGCTCAATCCACTGGACCAACATTCTTTTAATTGGCATCTTCGCGGCTCAGCCATCTGGTTTCGCATGGACGCGGCAGTTTCAATGGGCAATCATTGTTCATTGCGGAGTAGAGGGTTAAATATTCCAACTGCTGCTTTGTGCAGTGTGCAAACCAGTTGTGAACCTCCTGTACCAATAAAAATCGAGATGACAGGGCAGAACATCTGTTGTCTTGCTGGCTGCCAAGTGGAGAGTGGCAAATACACTGTCATGCATATTTACGTTGTACATCTAGGATTTATGTCACAACTGTGTCCTCGCCAATTACCTATAAAGAAAATACCCATTATAGCTCATAATGTAATGAAGTGGCTAAGTACGCATGTACAATGTTCTAGCATCTAGTTGAATAGACATATTACGTATTGTGACGATATCAATCACTTGGCTTCAGTTCCGTTACTTGTAAACACACAATATAAGTGATACTTATGTTGGTGTGACATTTAAAACAAAGTCTTCTTTACATGGTTATCTTCTCTATAAATGTTAGTTGTGCAGCAGCGCAATGTCTCCGTGAAGAATGTAGGCAAAAGCTTTCGGTGTTCCAGCAGGAGTTCATCTTCTGGGACAGCTTTGAAGATTACATCATTGTGTCTTCGTTGAAGAACTTCAGAGTTTGATGAGTTGAGAGAGATGAGATGTTTTGAAGAAAAAGAGAATCCAGAGGGTGAAAATCCTTGTTTTGAGTTTAAATAACATGATGTATAGACGTTCCCTTGTACTGCAAACAAGTCCTTGTCAGTTCTTCCATTGGTTCACAGTATTTGATATACAGTTGTGTGTCACACAAAAAAGGAGTGTTAGAAATGGAATGCATCCACCTATTTCATTATCAAAGGATTTAACATTTATCAGTTAGACATCCTATTCAATATAACTTTAGTTACATTCATTAGAGAAGCATGTACATTTCAGTTTCATTCTTTATATAAAATTACGATTACAAGCATATAAAACACATCATGATACAATCAAAAGACAATATTCAAAAATAGTTATTAGTTTTTAATCTTAATTTAAAACACAATAAACCCTTCAGGTTTATTAGGAAACTTACTTAAAATAACTATTAAACTTGTGTCTATAAGTTATGTAACTAAAAATGATTCTTAAAAGCATTTTAACTAACATTTAACACAATAATGGTATAACTGCATAGTCTCTATAGCTTGGTGTAACAGGGAGAGATCTGTGCTGACTCTGCTGGCGTGTTCACGGGCTGCAGGAAGAGGGCGACAGTCGTCCAACAACCGCTTGTGAGTCATGGCAGTGACACAGGGAGGTGGGAAAGTGGGTGTGTGGACTTTCCCCCTCTCTGAGTGGCTGAGAGGAGAGTCTTGGCAGATTGCTAGCCCTATAAAAAAATGTTCTGCTGTTTCCTCAGGTCTGCCCACTTAGACGCAACGAGAGTGCGGAAGCTTTGATCCAGGATCGGAAATCAGGCGAAAGAGTTTCATAGCGAGACAGAGAGAGCGAGGAACCCTTGGGCAGACCCTGGCGTATTGTGAAAGAACAGGCTGGTTAGCCTACAGAGTAGGACGGTGATCCGGGTCGGGCGGGTAGTGACGACCGGGATAACTTTGCCGAGTGCAGCACCTTTTATTTGTAGTTTTATTTTCCATTGTTCTTTTCGCCTTCTCTTTTCATTATTATTTCTTTGAGTACCTGCGAGTGCACTTGCTGTTCAAGTACCAGCTGTGGTATTTCCGTGGTGCGGTCTATCATCGTTGATAGGCAGCCCACGGTCAACAGTGCCCTCTGCCGGAAAAAGCAAGAACCGTTTGTAAATAAAACTGGGCACCTGTGTGGTGTTTTCAAGTACACCTGTCTGTCTCCTAGTCAGTGAATTACCCACACCCCTTCCACACTTGGCTTGGTAAGTTTTATGACACCTTAGGAGCCCAGTCAATCAGATAGAATTTTGGAAGTTGAGCTTCAAAGAGTTAACACTATGTTTGGCCTGTACTTTGGTCTAATCAACAAGCTTTGAAGTAGATCTGGTTAAGAATGTTCTGGAATCAGTGTTAACAACCCAATCACCACAGCATGTCACACAGACAACAGTCAGAATTAAATAGCTGGGAAATGCTTATTAAAATGAATTTAGCCATGAACTTTCTTGACAACACTTGACCACTAGCAAATGAGGGACACTTCTTTCAAGTGCTTAGAAACTGAATTATGAATGTTTGTTCTATCAATTCCAATGCCTATCAAGTTGTGTTGTGGCAACTTGTCTTTTTTGATAGCATCCTTTACAGTATTAAACATGGTGATTTGGCATTCCATCCTGGATCTCCAGCATTTGATAAAATGTAGTTTCAATTTTACTTTTTGATTGACTGAATTATCTAATCTTAAAAGCAAAACACTTCTTGAAAGTGATGTCAGTTGTCTCAATGATCAGGTTAAAAGTACTATTCCCCTGTCACAGGATGGCTTGAGCGGTGATGTCAGACCCAAAAGAAACACAGTTCTGCAAGGTTAAAAGGTGAAGACGCTTGCTTGCGCCAGTTTATTGTCAAATAAAAAGTTTGAAAAAAACAGAACACGGAACTTTGGGCCAAAATAAATAGACAAACAACAAACAAGTACCGTGCTGGTCCTCCAGCACAGTGTAGCAATTGCTATTATTATTATTATTATTTTCCTCAATCTCTCCCTTCTTTCATCCTGAACACACAGCCCTGAGTGAGTGCTTCATGCCTCTGTATATACAGTTGTGTCGGGATTTAATTACTAATTAATTATTCAATTGAATCCCAGCATGTGAACTAATTTGTGCACTCCCTGTGCACGCATACTATTACATACTTTATCTGCACATGCAGTGATTGTGCAATCCCTGTGCTAAATACAACTATATATTTTAAATCACTCATGCTACACAGACCCCACATTATATCCTGTTCATCAATATATACACTAACATTAACATGCCATATACAACATATAACATAAAACATGCACCCTGCCACATATCTCCCCTCTGCAGCAGAGTAGATGATTATGTCATTTATATATACAAAGTGACACTGTCCATTCAACTCACCAAGCACCTCCTTCATCAAGCGCTGGAAAGTCACAGTGGCATTCTTCAGCTCAAAGTGCATCACTTTAAAGTGACAGAGACAGATGCTGACTTCTGAATGCTTTTTGGCTCCATCGCCACCTGCCAATATCCTGACTAAGTCAAGATTGCTGAACACTGAGACCAGGCTGAAGAGGATGGCTCAATAATCCCATTGTTAATCATCTGTTCAAGGTGTTGTTGGATGATGGAGCACTTCAAGGGTAATGCCCGACTTCTTGCTGGTACATGATTGTGTAAATGGAATGTCAGGTGACAGTCATCATCCGTAGAGGTGGGAAACAAACAGTTGGCCATTGATCCAGAAGATGTTGCACCTTAGCAGGTTGTGAAAATTAAGATTTAAAATCTCTTCTCTGGACTTCACCAGTTTCTTTCCCTTTGAATTCAGCAGGTTTTGTACTTGGCTTGCTTTGGATTGCGAAATACACATTCACCCTAGGGTCTCCCAGGTCGCCACCACGCCATGCCGATTCCCATTCAGATTTTTCTAAAAAGGAATAAAAGTGATATTTATCTTGGCATTTCACTCCATACTGCCTGTGGACGAAATCAAGCTGTGGCTGGACTGTCTTTCACCAGAGATCTGTAAGACTGTCCATCAGCCAGTGTAAAAGCTAGCTCGTCACTTGGGATCAAATGTTCATTTAGTCTTTTAATCTTTTCCCACATCTGGCTTTGCATCAAAGTGTAGGTACTGGCGGTGTCAAATAGAGCTGGGCTCCGCTCTCCTTGCACTAATCTTCACCACTAAAAGGGAAAGGTGAAAACGATGTTCCTTTACCAGGTTGGGTCTTTTAACTTGAACCACACTTTGTGGTGGCTTTCGTGGTCTTCTTTTCTCTAGGAGTTAGTACATTGACCTTAGCCCAGTACTCCTTTATACTAGACAGGTCCGTCACCACTATGGTTCCAACTCGGACCAGCTCAGCCACAGTTTTCACTGTCCCACGAAGATTCCCAGCGAGCTTAGGGTTGGCATTATTTAAAATCCTCCTGACCAGGTCAGGTTCCTCTATGTCTGGACTCCAGCACACAGAGTGGGGTAGTCATAACCAAAATCACGTATACAGTCAGCTGGCAACTGAATACGCTGGCATAGGCGGTCTTCAACCCCAGTTAAGTCAGTTGGCCGGAAAGCTTTCAGAAAAGCAGGTTTAAAGAGGATCCAAGTATTTTTAGCAGGTCCTTTTAAAACTGAAGGTAGCCATTATTTCCTGCTCTTCCATGGATCTCAGCGCTAACAACTCATAACATTAGTTGAAGTAATTTACAGCATCTAATTTACCTTCATCTTCCCCAAATTCAGGAAAATTAATTAATGGGATGTTTACTTGAAACTACAGCCCTATCCACTTTCTATGTCACCATGGGGGCCATAGACAACCCTGCAAATTAACCTTCAAAATCAGGACTGTGATCTAGACAGGTGACTGAAGATTGAAATCTTATTTTAGGTGTACTAGTCTTTCTTGAAACTTTACTTAGCTCACTCTGCCACTGGGTGTCCTGACACTGGAAACAATCAAACACAGCCCTTTCTAAGGTGGGAGCGGTTGTGGAAATTAACTTTTCAAGCTCTTTATACATTTGATCAATGTGTTTCCTCAAACCTTCCTCTCTGTTAATGCTACTTTGTTGAAAGGAACTAAAATTGCTGTCTAACTCTTAGAATGTTATTCATTTTTTCTAACTCAAACTGACTCACATATACATCATCATTCTCAACCTCCGCATCAATCTCAGGTTCAGTCACATATAAACCACTCAACAACTGGGTTACTTCATTTACAGTGGCTCTGCATGTAATAAATGGACCAGCTGTGAAGTCTAGATCCACTAATATACTCAACTATTGTCTTGAGGACTTGTAGTGATGCCATCTTGACCCTCCATTTTATAAAAAATAGGATGGGATTCAAGTATAAAGAACACAGGTGTGGTGGTAATTTCCGATATGCCTTTTTAAGTTGTCCCCTTACGGGCCACCATTTCTGTAATGGTTTGAAACAAAGAGCTTCAGCCAACAGCAAATAAAACAAAACAAAAAAGGGGGTCCTCAATTAACAAATTTAATACCACATACACCAGTAAACTATATACAAGCGAATCGCAAACAATTTAAGGAAAGCATACAAGTAGTAGAGGGAAAGGTAATAAACAATTTTAAAGTCAGGTTATGAAATAGAGATTTGGAATACTTAATTGTTGATATAATAAGAAAACCTATAAGTGCACAAGCTTCATATTATAATATATATATATATATATATATATATATATATATATATATATATATATATATATATATATATACACATACACATACACACATACACACACACACACATACATACATACATACATACATACATATACACACATATATATACATACACACACACCACTCAAGCAAAGCAATGTCCCGAACAAATCAAGTCCACAAATAATTCAGGTAATCCAGAGAAAAAAGAAACAAATCCAAAATGCAAGAAAAACAAAGACCAACAGAAAAAAAGAATAAATGGAAAAAAACCCAGAACGATCTCACCTGACTGTTTGTTGACGCTTATTGTGTAGTTCAAGTGGCAGTAAAATAGCAACAAGTTGTCCAAGAGGTGCTCCAAGGTAGTACAGCTATTATTTAATATAGTTCTCTTGTAAATAAAATCCTGAAAGCAAACCTGAATCCATTCAGTACCTGCACACAGCCCACACCGCCGTACACAAAATGGAGGAACACAGAACGCATACCTTCCCCCTCTACCTAGTTAACAAAGGCCTAGGGTCATGGGAGTTCACCCTTCTTAAAGGGGAATCCCTAATTAATATGGCCAGGCATTTTAACTAAAGGGAATGTTTATTTAAACAGTTGTGTGGCTTGTGCCACAACTTTAAACTGAAACTATTCAGTCTGAAATAATCGGCTAGGCACGGCCACGCATGCAGCAAGACAGGGCTTGTCAGTAATGGAAGTGAAATAATAAAATAAGGATTTACAGAACAATATTTTAACAACTAAAAAACAAAATATATGCCAAGGTTGGCCCAGTTTCCAAATCACCAAAAAACAACATTGCACCAACATTGGCCCGACCTACAGCACTTTTATAACGTTTGTGCAACATTGGCCCACCTGGGGATAACGACTAAATGCCAACATTGTTCCAACATTGGCCCGATGAGCAAAATGACGTTGGCCCACCACCAGCTGCCAATGTATGGCCAACCAAACTGCCGATGTAAGCCCAATGATGGCTAAAAATTGCTGTCTGGGAGTCCTTTGACTTCACCTTGCAGTGTGCATGCTCACGCATCTGCACGTTCGCCCATCTACTGCACCCTGGCTGTAAGTTTTGCCACATTATCTGTGATTTGCAATATTGTCTGTGCCACGGCACACAAGTATTTCCCCTTTGTGTAGGTTCATAATGCAACAAAAACATACAGTTCGCACAAGATAGATTTCTAGGTTGACGCTACACAGCGTATTGTTAGTGTTTTTACTGCACCCATAATAAATACATTTCATTTTGGTAAATTAAGTGGTATTACGATATTCTCTCATTCATTTTTTTGTTGCTATCAATCAGTCCTTCTGTCGTATCAGTCTGATATATCTGCCTGTTTGTCGGTCGGCGATTTGATTGAATTTGCAAACAATAACGTGTGCTGGGATCAAGTGGAGATTAGAAGCAAAAAACGGAATATTTAATCACACAGCGTTTCTGATATGAATTAAAAGCTCTAAAAGTATGATTATAACACATATGATTTTTGTTTTCAGTAAACTCAATGAAATTACGTATTTTTCAAGAATGCAGTTTTAGAAATGTATTTCTACAGTGCTTAAACTTGGAACACGGTTTCTAGTTGTAAAGAGAAATACGCACTTGTTTAACATGCTGACATCATGTATTCCTTAGAGAAATTAATGCAAAAGAGGGGACAGCTGCAAATAGTTTTGTGTGAAGGTGTGTTTTACAGCCACTTGAATTTGAGGGGGGGTAGAGTGTTTACGCTGCAATCTACCTCGCTTCCAATTTCTTATTGTTACTATGATTTGCTGCAAAGACAACAGGGCTAACCTAATGTTAATTGGATACTGTTTTGTTAGGTGGGTTTTTATTGTGCACAGGGTTTCCTAGTAACTGTAATATTACTTGTGTAATAGAAAATTAAAAAAGGACTCATCGTTAATATCTCAGAGTCACGGATCCCAAAGGTTCAAGTCCGAGACACACAAGGTTGGGTCCGAGTCGAGTGAGTCTTTTGCGGCCGAGACTTGAGTTCAAATCACAAAAAATGTGACTCAAGTCCCAGACTCGAGTCCTACCAGTCTGAATTTTAACAACTAAGTTTGTTTCCGAATGGTAAAAATGAGTATAGTACTAGATGTAGGTTATGTATATACCTATTCCCATCAAACTATGTCTTTAAAGGCTGTTCCTTTCCAACCACAAGTAAATTTCACCCAGCCCTGAACTCTGTAAAATCATTGTTCTTAATAATTTTAATAACAAAGGCTAATACTTTTGATTAGACTAATGTCCATGAATGAATATGGTATACTAATAAAAGTACAGTAATTGAAAAAATATTAGACATGTTTGATATTGGTTAATATCAGTTGTCTGGGGTTTACAGAGTAGAGCTACAAATCTTATACAATGGAATAATTTGGAAAGCCTTGTCAGATCCTTGCAGGTAATAACTACAGGGACAATTTAGGCATTAGGAAATGTCAAAAGTGACACATTTGCATCATAAATTAAGGCTAGAATGCCTTTGCTCATCCAAAGGAAGACATTATTTCATCCACCCGCACCTCTTACACACTGTAGACCACAGACACTACAGTGAGGCTTTTAAGTTTGTTATGAATCATCAAGAAACTAATGAAAACACACCATCGAATCATTATGACATACTGTTTTTCTAGATCTGTATTGCAGAACAAGCACAATTTTTCTGAAGTAAGACAGGTAACAGTAAAATTTTCATGAAATCAATTTATATGCATAATTCTGAGTCTGGTATGAAAAGGGATGCTCAGCAAAAGATTAGGCCAAGAGGTCTGTATTCAGTTGATTTAATCATTGTGGAGAGTAAATACCACTTCACTCTGCCCCTAGTACATCAAAGAAATACCACATGTGTGTTTTGCATTGGGACAGATTGATGGTTACACCCTGGTGTACCAGATGTATTTGGAGGTTACACATGAATCTGAAAGCTCTTTGAGACCATGGGTGTTAAGCTTTTAAGTCTTAAAAACTCTGTGCTGAAAGCTAGTGAATCTGAACAACAGGGTTTATAAAATACTTTAGATAACTGATATTTTGCATCTACTGTACACCAGATTGCTCCTTAATCGCCACTGTCACAATCCATTTACCACAGGGGATCTCTCTGGCAACAAACCATACTCAGTAATGTCCCTTCAACCCTTTGTCTACGAATCCTCCAATCTTCTGTTTTTAAATTTAAGATGTTCTGCTTAGCTTTCATGGGCAGTACAGCCTTCAGTGTGATTCCCTGCTGCTATGATATCAACTTAAAGTGAATCTCAGAAAAGATGGATTATGGTTGAGTAATAAATGTGCTAATAGAAACTAAAGTGACTTAAAAGAATGGTCTTGTAAAATAAAAACACTGGTTGTTTATGTTGTCAGTGAATGAATATGGTATACTAATAAAAGTACAGTAATAAAAAACATTGGTTGTTTATCAAGTAGTTTTATTCTGTTATCTGTAAGCAAGTGTGTGAAATGAACAATCCACTTGACAAAGAAACATACAATACATTGCTGACAGCAAGTAGCCTACTATCACTGAAGCGCTAAAAATTTTTTTTTTTACTGTATCAGCCTGTTATTTAGTCAAAATTGCAGTGAACTACAGAAATGATTAAAAAAAAAGTAATTTGATACTGTGAGGGAATAGCAATTATTGTTTACCATTTACTAAATAGGCTACAGGAAAGAAGCTTATCAGGAGTAATGTATAAAACACTGACCCTTCTTTCCAATTGTTGCACCTATAGCTACCTAGGTGTTTGCCTTCATCTCTGCATCCTTGTCAGAGATGCGAAGGATCAAAAGGTGCTTGGACACCTCCACAGACAACAGTTTGTTATACACGAATATTCCTGTCAAGCATGTGTTATCGCTGCTTGGCTCTGATTGGTAAACTCACAGTCGACAGCTCGAAAAAAATCGCCCTGGATTTGATTTGAGCGGCAACGCTAAGCAACACTGCGATACTGCAGTATTATATCGTTGTGGTCGGTGCAGCATTATTCAGTAACATTGCCGGTAAAAGGCTGCCTGTTAGCCGACGGCATTGCGCCGCATGTGTGTGTCCCAGCCTTCAAGCTGTATGTAATAAATGAAGATGATAGTGAAGTAATGAGGCAAAACAGAAGTCTGACCAGACTAAAAATCGATCAAAGGATATATTACTCACTTTACTGATTTACAATGTTTTCATAAGAACAAAATTACAGTTCAGTAACTTTACCATTTCTATACAAAACCAACATCAGGTTAATATGGTATACTGCACTCCTTATCCTCACAGTTTGCATTAATTTTAGGATGTTTTATTATTATTTTCAATACAACTATGACTAAAAATAATAATAATGATAATATTAAACAGTAATAAACCAGGATGATGTCCTATCTACAAAGTAGTATTGTACATCTCACCGTCTTTAGTTGGTACATTTCTAACTTTATTTAAAAACAAAGTATAAATGCAATATATATTTATAGATAGATATTCTTTATTTAACTGTCAAATTAAAGGCTTGAAGTCAAAACAATGTTCATAAAAAGAGAAGCTTTTCTTGCTCTGCCATATTCACTTGAATTGCTCTATTCAGGTAGTGTCTGTACCTCACTGTCTATTTCCAGCTGCTTCCTGGGGGCTCATATTTAGAGAATTTAATTAAAATCAAGACAGTGTCATTCTGTAACAATTTATGTAGCTCTGTATCGACAACTATTCATCTAGCTTTATTAAATATAAATAATCTCCAGGTAATAAATCTGTCCTAATAGGACTTGGAATCAAATTGATATATTTTAACTTTGGTTGAGACATGGTTGAAACAGGATGAAAATGCCCCGCTAGCAAAGGCTTCTATGAACAGGTTCTCTTTTTATAAGAAGACACATCCTAATGGATGATGCGATGGTATTGCTGTCATTTTTGGTCAGGGGTTTGCTCTTAATGAGAATATGGACGGTTATTCATCATTCAAAATGTTAGTGTTTGTGGTTTGTAGCCAAATTCCTATTCAGGTTGTAGTTATCTGTGGTCCTCCAAGACTTAATTTGTAAAAAAGAATTATCAGAAATTGAGTTTTTATCGACACTTGCTGTTTACCATGATAATATTATGATTTTAATGTACATGTTGATGTAGAATGAGATCCCCATGGAAGACATTTTATGATATTGCTTGAGTCCCTTGGATTCACGCAAGATGTTACTGGCCCATATTCACAGCCATACTCTGGATTTAGTTATCTCTTGTGGCCTAAACATTCGGAACTTGGTCATCATTGATCTTACGGTTTCAGATCACTTTGGTATTATTTTTAAAGTATCAATACCGAGTTGTGTAAAACTCTCGGCTCTATGTATTCTTAAAAGTTCTTAGAAGCATTGTCTGCTTCATATTTTACTCAGCTGGGATCGGTTGAAGAGCTGGTGTAAACTTATAACGATCTTTTAACAAACTCCTTAGATACTATTGCACCTTATAAAAATTAAGTGGGTATAAAAAGAGTCTCCCCATGGGGTAACGACACAACACGTGTGAACAAACGCATGTGTCACAAACTAGAACGTAGATGGACAGCTACTAGACTTCAGGTCCACTATTTAGTTTGGAAAGATAATATTTTGAAATACAGGGCTGCACTGTCCTCAGCAAGATCATCATGTTATTCACAACTCATTGAAAAAAAATAAGAATAATCCTAAATGTCTATTTCAGTCTACAGCTAAGTTAAATAATCCTCCTCTAGAGTTTGTCCAATGAATCACTTTAACAAAAAGATTACTTACATTAGGAATCAGATATTCAACAATGTACCAAATTTACATGTGTCAAACTATGTTATTTGTACCTTCAGTTGCACTACACCAATCCAAATCTTTGAGCATTTTACTTTGATTAGTCAAATGGATCTGGCTAATATAGTTAAGACGATGAAATCCACTACATGTGCGTTAGATCTTCCTATCCCTACTCCACTTTTTAAGGAAGTATTCTCTAAAATAAATACTACTGCATTAAATATTGTGAATAGCTCCCTTTCATCAGGTATTATTCTTAACTCTTTCATGACTGCAATAGTAAAACTACTGCTCAATAAATCTACCTTAGATCACAAATGTTCTTAATAACTACAGGCCTATTTCAAATCTTTCATTTCTCATTTTAGAAAGAGTAGTTGCCGAGCAACTTAAACGTCTTGCAGTTCATAACATATATGTGAAATGTCAATCTGTGTTTCAGACTTATCATAGCACAGAGACAGCACTTACTAGAGATGTTAATGATGTGTTGTTATCCTCTGACACAGGTATACTTTTGGTTCTTTTACTATTAGATATAAGAGCTGTGTTTGACACTATTGATCATTCTGTTTTAATTGATCGCCTTGAAAGTCTGGTAGGATTGTCAGGTTGTGTTCTGTCTTGGTTTCGATCCTATAGCTCGAACAGGTCACAATTTGTTAAAATAGAAAACCTCTTTTGTTGAAGGTTACATGCAAGGTCCCACAGGGCTCAATTATTGGCCTAACTATTATTCATAGCTATAGGGCTATAGGTACATTTTCATAGCTACACTGATGATACTCAGCTATATTTATCCTTGAAACAAGGTGACACATGTTTTGCTAACATTAAAAAAAAAGATGTTTAAAAATGTTTTAATGCTTCACTCAGATAAAACAGAAGTGATGATTCTGGGATCTCAGAAGCAACAAAGTAATACAGTCAGCGCTCGGATATCCATTACCCAGATACACATTAATCATGTTTTATTGCCCTTGTATTAAGTTTTTTGATACAAAGCCCATCTCTTCAATGTTACAACATACAGCACTACAGCCAATTTCACATTACAAATGCAGCAAAAACAAAGCAAAATGAGACAAGCTACAATAATGTAAAAGTTAATCATTAAACAGTTTTTGATACTGTGATGCATTTAAAATTCTGTACTCTAGTTGCATTTGTGAATTTTCATTTGCAGGTGAACTGTGACATGATTAGGGCTTTATTGAGATCTATATTCTGCAATTTTGAATATTGAGTTTGGGTGCTGTTTTAATTCTGGAAACTGGTGGTGTTGTTTTGTTAATCTTTTGCTAAATTGCATTCCCTTTTACGTTTTACGCATTTCTGTACATAAGTAACATTTTCATTTCATTTTCTTGTTGGATTGTTAATGGGGAATTTTCCATACTGCTACAATACGCACAGGATTTAAAAGTATGTACTGTATTACAGTCCATGAGTAGACAGTCACCTCTTTTAGCAAGTAATAAATTTTCAGAATCATATTGTTCTGAATTAAAATACTACTTCTATTGAAAATAGTACTGTACCAAAAAAACAACTGCAGTACATCTAAATGGAAGCCTACTTATTTTAAAACACAGCCCTTTCAGCTATTTATTTTTGACCTTTTATCTTTTTTATGATCTCTGAAAAAACGGACAAGGGTTGGAACGGGCCAAAATGAAATAATCAGATATGGGTCACACTCATTTAACCATCAGTGAAGTCAAAATTGTATAGGGTCAGATATGCGAGTGCTGACTGTATGTCTGATTTTCTCCTTGGTGGCTTCTCTTATGAACTTACAGATGAAATGATCTTTGATCCATATCTTTTGAGACAAAATATATTTATCATCTATAAGAAATATTGTCAAATTGAGAAGTAAACTTTTCCACTCAGATACTGTGAGATTGGTGCATGTAATGTCCTATTCTGTGGTATTCATAGCCATGTTATATCTCAACTGCAAGATATACAAAATGCTGCAGCTAGAATTTGAAGCGGGACTAAGAGACAAGATCACATTACTCCTGTGCTAGCATCTCTGCACTGAATTGGACCGGAAGACAGGATAGATTTTAAGGTGTTGCTTTTAATTTATAAGGCATCAATACCATACATTCCTAGACACACACTCAGATCACAGATTGCCAGGTTGCTTACAGTCCCACACATTTAAAAAAAAAAACAAAAAAAAAACACAGGTGGCAGAGCATTCAGTTATAGGGGTCCAATACTCTGGAATGGTTTGTCTAGCTCTGTAAGGGAAGCACCAAGTGTCACTACTTTTAAAACAAGATTAAAAACACACTTATAATGCAAAAATTATGTTCCTTTTGTTCGTCCTCTTGTTTTACTATTCTACGTGTTTTTTCTTTAGTTTTTCTTGCTTTTTGTTATTCTGTTTTATTGTGAAAGGGGCTATATTAAAAATAATAATAATAAATAATTATTATTATTCTTATTGTGTTCAACTTGTGCTCATACATATCATTATTTTGGCTGGTCAGGATTCACAAGGCACCACCATGCACCCCCACTATGTATCTATAGCATCTAAAGAGGCCCATATCTAACTCACCCAGGCCACCAACATAACCAGAGATCTCTGTATATCAAACCCTTAGTGTGGAACATGTGCGTGTGGTTAGACTACAGTTTAACTGTCATATAAGAGGAGTTATGTTATTATTATAACTGTTGTTTTAATGCAGCCATTACACAGCACTCCAAGGGCAGCAAAAAGCCTATTACAGCTGTCTCTTTTTTCGAGCAACTCTCTTCTAATGGACACTGAGTTCTGTTACACTACTAAAAGCCAGATAATTCCTTATAAAAATAAAACCATGCCTTGTGTATAACCTATTAAATGTAGTGTTGTCACATCTAGAGCATTAACTATGACTTCAGCACTGTTATTACTGTGTCAATGAGGTACTATCATTAAAGCATATAATTTTAGCTGTCCCATTATTCTTGTTTTGCTCACCTACAGTACTGTAGCTTAGCCCATCCAGTACAACAGTTCATTTGATAACATAAGTCACTTCAAAGTCATAATGAAAGATATACATGTCATATAGTCACACAGGTACGCACAGGCAGTCAGACTGTCACACAGAGATAGATCATCATTTGTGCTGAACCATATATTCAGTTACTACCCCATCAGGAACACTGCAGTGATTCAAAGTGGGAAGTTGATTTCAAGTAATACTATAATATATATATAAAAATATAAAACACTAACTATATCAATGTGCAATTAAAATATTACAATAAAGCATTAGTGCTGGGACAAATCTGAATATTGGAACAAATATTTTTTGACATGTATTCGGATACAAAAATCAGATGTCCTTATTTGCTAGAAATTACTTACCGCCTGTAATTTTTATATAAAATCAATTCAGCAGCTCTCGAGCCTCTATTTAAAAGTTTAGAGAGCAAAAAGCAAACAAACCAGATTTTGCGTGAGCATGCACAGTGATCGCTATGGCAAGCCATCTGGATCAAAAAAGTGTTGTGCTGCTTTAGAGCGAGTCAGCACCTAAAGGGACTGTAGCAGGGGAGATCTGTACTGACTCTGCTGGCGTGTTCACAGTACTGCAGGAAGAGGGCGGCAGTCTTCCAACAATCGCCTGCGAGTCATGGCAGTGACACAGGGGGGGAGGTGGGAAAGTGGGTGTGTGGACTTTCCCCCTCTCTGAATGGCTGAGAGGCGAGTCTTGGGAAATTGCTAGCCCTATAAAAAAAATGCTCTGCTGTTTCCTCAGGTCTGCCTTTGTAGACGCGCTGTGTAGGAAGCGCTGGTCGAGGATGGAGAAATCAGCTGGGAGCAGCGAACAAGCCAGAGAGTGACAGTGGGGAACCCTTGGGCAGAACCCAGAAGTATTGTTTAGAGCAGGCAGGGAGCCGCTAGAGTAGGACGGTGATCTGGGTCGTGCGGGTAGCGGCGACCGGGATAACGCTGCCGAGTGCAGCACCTTTTATTTGTAGTTTTATTACTGTTTTATTTTTCCTTGTTCTTTTCGCCTTCTGTTCTCTATTATTTTGAACACCTGCGAGTGCGCCCACAGTTAATTCAACTTACCAGCTTTGGTATTACCGTGGTGTTGTTTATCATTGTTGATAGGCAGCCCACGGACAACAGTGCCCTCTGCGGGTAAAACAGTGAAAGTGCCAAAAATAAAACTGGGCACCTGGGTGGTGTTCCAAGTACAACTGTTCTGTCTCGTGTGTCAGTGAATTACCCACCACCCTTCCACAGGGACCAAAAAAATAAAAAATAAAAAAAAAAGGCAAGCATGTCATTCTGAAATGCCTTTGAGTACAGGGACCTGTAGAGCCTGTCCTATGTCTAACTCCATCATCACTCAAGCACTCGCATGCTCCAAGCTCGCTGTCCCTCACGCCCTTCTTTAGTTACTCTCAAGCCGTCGTCGGCGCCCAGTGAATTGTGTTTTGGTGGGGAAAAATGTTGCCCAAGACATTGACTTTTTTTTTAAGAAAGCCAAGATATTTCACATAAGAGTAAGTGTTTTTGTTTTCATTGTTATTTACAGATGCAATATATACTTACGGTTGTAGTCATGGTGCTTAATTTAGTCCATAAATAAAATGTGATTCCAATATGTGCAGGTCAGAATGTTGATAATGAATTCTACACATGACTGACTGTCCCAACTTCTTTCTTTTGTTGATTTTTGAAGTCAGAAATTACACCACTTGATTCCAAATACATTCAGTGGTATAGAGGTTAAATATTTTTCAATATAATCCCCATTGTTTTGATTTTTTTTTTATTCCCACATCATGGGTCATGATCACCTTGCGAAACAAAAAAAAAACCAAAAAACCAAACATAATGATAACACAGGGGTTCTCAAGTTGGTGGTCGCAGGGTTCGCGAGCACATGCAAAATCTACCAAGATATGCAATAGTTATAAGAAGTTTAAAAACAATTACGTCACACACACACCTTTGCACAACAATGTATTTACTTCAAAAACTACTATTTAAGTATAAACATAGTGATTATTGTTTCTTTTGTTTTTGGTATGTTTGGTACCAGGAAGGACTCCTACCCGCTTCCCAGTATCGATGAGTCACTGGACCTCATTGCCGGGTCTGAACCCTGCTGGCTCGAGATGCTCCAGTCTACGACCTGGAGATCCAACACCAGCGGACACTGTGACCGGCAGGTAGCGAAAGAGACAGACACACTAGTACCGGCCTCTGTGACCGGTACTACTGGGGGCGCTGCCGTTGTGATGTGGAGACCCACTGCCGATGGTATGACGACTGCACTGCCAAGAAGGGACCAGGTGAACAGTCACACTCACCCCTACAGCAGTACCAGGTCGGGGAACCAATGGAGAAAGTAGCTATTGACGTGATGGGCCCCTTTCCCACCTCAGACAGCGGAAATCGATTTGTGTTGGCAGCAGTGGCCGGAAGCCTACGCGCTGCCGAACCAGAAGGCGCAGATGGTGGCAGACGCGCTCCTCTGCGAGTTCTTCTCGCGGGTCAGGGTCCCGCAGGAGCTCCACTCTGATCAGGGCCATAACTTTGAGAGCAAGGTATTCGGCAACGTCTGTAAGCGGCTGGGAATCAACAAAACCCGCACTACCCCCCTTCCACTACAGAGCAACGGTTTGGTTGAACGTTTCACCCAACTGGCCGTTGTCACCAACGAACACCAGCGAGATTGGGACCAGCACCGGCTGCTCATCCTGCTTGCCTGCTGCACTGCATTACAAGGAGTCTATGTGCTGCACCCCTGCCCTGTTGATGATGGGGCGAGAACGCCGGCTGAGATCCCCTATTGTCAATCGTCAGGGATGAAGGTGCCACCAGGGATGGAGTACACCCAGCATCTGCAGGATTGCTTGTACAGCATCGACTCCTTTGCCTGGGAGCAACTCCAAGCTGCTGAGGTTCGACAACAGTGAAACTACGACCTGCTGGAGAGAGGCCATGACTTCCAGCCGGGCGAGTTGGTCTGGGTCTATAGCCTTCGCCGAAAGAAAGGGCACTCTCAAATTGGACGCACCCTGGATTGGACCCTATACTGTCCTGGCCCGCATGGCAGATGTGGTCTACAGAGTCCAGCTGCTAGTCCGGAATTGTAAGGAGGTACTCCACCGTGACCGCCTTGCCTCCTACCAGGGGTCCAGGTTGGCCGTAGCGTCCCCCACCCCAGCAGCCGCCTCTCCAAGAGTCCCACCATCGGTGACCAGGATGTCCCCTGTCTCACTGGTGCCATCAACCTCCTTTACCAGCTTGGGACCTGCAAGGAATTCTCCCCGAAGGGGGAAGTGGACACATCGACCCCAGCAGCCGTCGGCTCATTAACGGGACTTGGTATCCTTTGCTGCAAAGCCCAGGTGGGCAAGTGAACTGTGATGGTCCGGAGAGCCTAACGCTACAGTCACTCGGGGGGGGGGGGTAATGGGTTGCTTTGATGCTGAAATCTTGGACTGCTCATCAGCTGTGCCTGCCTGCTGCCACCGCTGTGTGGGTCGATAGCAGCAACATGGAAGACCTGGAAGGGTTCGCTAGCGATGGACCTAGACTCTTGGACATTGTGCTCACTGAAATTTGTTGGCAAAAAGACTAAGGTGGGGGTAGTGTAGCGATCCATGCATCTGTTTCATGTACTGTATTCCCTTTTGTTCCCATTGAATTTGTGTGCTGTTATTACCACTGTATTGTGTTCTTTCCCCTGTCTATTGCCTTCAGTTGCGGGTTAGCTCTGTCACTGTGTTTGTCTGTGAGCTAGCCTGCAAGCATGGTGCGCCTTGTGTCCCTGTCATTGGCTGTTTTATGTCAACGGGATATATGTATGCTCTGGCACCCGAGTAACAAAGGGGAGGAGCTAATTTAGCTAGCTAAACACAGTATCTGAAACTACACCTTTTGGCCTTCACTAGCGATGGTGTCAGTGTTATGTAACAAATGGTATTGTGAGAATTCATTACTATCGATTAGTACTGATGGTGGGTGACTGTCTCAGAAGTTGGTGGAGTGAACCATTTTCATTCATTTATGGACAAACTTTATTCAGTTTATAGTAGATCTCCTCAAAATCAGAGACAATTTGCAGAGTGCGCTTCCGAACTAGAACTGAAAATTTCAAAGATTGGTTGTGTTTTAAGCATGAGATAGGTAGTAAGTTCATTTCAAACCGTGTCAGCGGTGTGACAACTATGAAGCATTGTGTGCTCACTTTAATTTTGCTATGAAAGATGGAACAAGGTCAGTGTCAGACAGAAAAACCTACTATGATCTGTTAAAAGATTGTCTTCAATCAATTTCTTTTGGATTTGGCCCTGATGTACGACACACTGAATGAACCTGCTTTCCTCTCATAGTGTTTACAGAAATGTACCACAACAATTGCGTATGCAGACAAACTGATCCATCGCAGCATACGCTTTTTGGATGGACTGAAAACGCAACCGGGTGCCAAAACTCTGGAGATCGCAGAAGGAAAATTTGGAGCGGTTTTGTGAACAAGTAACAACTATTAACATTAATCATCAGGAGTTTCTTACAAGTCTCGTTAATAATCTCAAACATCGGATGTTCACGACATCTTCATTGAAAAGCTCTTGTTCACCAGCATCTCAAGTTCAGTCCAGCTATGCTTCTCTAATTAACTCTGAATACTGGCCAGCTGATATGCCTCCAAGGTATGCAGAATTAGAAGTAACTTCTCTGTCCAAGCAGTTTAAATTGCTATCTACTGCTGTGATAAACGCATACAGAGATTATGTTGTCGAAGTTGGGCAACGACTTCCGCAAGATTTAGAACCTTTGCTGAATTGTACAAAACTAATTCCATGCAGTTCTGCAGATTGTGAGCGTGGATTTAGCCACATAACCCTAACCTCCAACACGCTCAAGAATCCTAATCCGATGGGTATCTGCACTTATGTTTGTAAGACTGCATGGACCCACACTTACAGAATGGGATCCTACGAGTTGCGTTGCTACTTGGTTGTGAAGTCACCGCTCAGCTGAAGACACAAGGACAAGAGTGGCTATACCTACTGTGAACGACCTACTGGACCCACTGTGGAAAATATTTTGATGCTTCATTTTCAATAGTTTCAGTGTTAACTTTTAAAGTTTTTTTTGTTTTGAATATAAGATTTTTACTCTATGGTTTTGGCAGGGCTCCGGCACTATGAAATTTAGCACTACGCCACTCTGTATGTATGCGTACATATATATTACCCACTCAATATATCAGGCGCGTCAGGGTCCAGTATAAATCCTTTACGCAACCTACTTTTTCATATAAAAAGCAGCACACCGTTTTAATTCGTACAGCGGAGGGTAATTGCTTCTCATCAACTTCAGTCTCTAATTTCATGAGTCTTCTCTACTTTCTCAAATGAACAAAATGCTGCAAAATAAGACAGTAATTCTAAGTGCCTATGTGTATTGCAGCTAATGCATATGTAGTTAGACAGTAAAATTGGGAACCAACTCCAGGACAGCGATATATCAGAATCTACAGTATAGCGAGCGGCGATATCATGGGGGGTGTGTGTATAATATATCTCACTCCAGGGGGTGGGTTGATGCAATATAACCAAACACTTAAGGATTAAAGGTACTCTGCTTCACGTTATGCCTTAACGCCTAAGTGTGTGGTCAATTATATGCCCCATAGTATTTTCAACACGAACGTCATTGTAAGTAAAAAGTAAAGCCACCTCTGCTGAGCCAGTTAGTCAAGTCACACATATTTTTGTTCCATAGTCTGCGAGTTTTGCTTGTTTGCTTTAGTTTTAGCATGCTAAAAGGTTGAATTAATCAATAGATTAATAGCATCTCAGTAAATTTCAAACAGATGGGCAAATGACAACATTTAGTGAACAGCTTGACTATCCATTATCCATGTAACACTAAATAAATGTCACTGTGTTTGACATTCCCTGCGGTGAAGTCTGCATTTCAATAAGCTAATTTTAGTAAAGTTTCCTAACATCGAGACAGACCATTGCCCTATAATTACTAAGAAGAACCTTAATCGCACCAAAGAATACATTCTTCACAGATACTTGAGCCCAGAAAATGAATTGTTCTTATGAGTTAAGATGAAAGTTAAGATGCTCCTGAGCCAACACAATTTTATTGACTGACAAAAATTAAATGAAATCCCAACACTAAATATATCACATAGCATGTTGCTTTTTGAAAATCTAAAACAACATGGTGAATAAATGGGAGCTTTTTTTCCTGATAAGGATTACTGGCTGCAAGATATAAAAAATAATCCCCAGATTACCTTTTGCCAAGTATGCAGTTGTTAAAATATGTTTATGAGGTGCAAGGTAAACTTTTAACAGTACATTCTTGGTCTGGCACTGAAGCAGCTGATGACCGCTGAGATTGTAGGGCAGTGATGTGTGTTGCACTGACATTAAATCTGCTGAACCCTGCATCTGTGACCAGGATATGGGGTCTGAGCTTGAAAAAAAACAGAAGAATTTATCTTTTTCTCTTGTGATTTAGATACTGTGAGGTCGCTGGTTTGAGCCCAGACCCCAACTGTTACACATGCTTTGCTGTCTACAGTGTCTGGCTTTAGTAGGGCTACTTGGTTTTTCTGCTCACCCCCCCATTGCATTATGCCATAATTTCTTAATGGGAAATTTAATCACATTTCAGATTATTTAGGAATAAACTTATTTTTTTCACACCCACTTAAATGAATTTTATATCAACACCTCTGTTCATGTAGAACCATACTAGTTTAGCAGCAAATTAGTATAACAAACAACACAACACTGCCGTGATGTTAATAAGTGGCTCTGTACCCAGAGGCAAACCCCCAGCTGGATTAATGTACAGTGAGCACTGGTTGGCCATTAGGTGAGCAGTATAAAGAAACCAAAAATCTACACTTCAATCATTGTAATCTATTGATAACCTTGAAAATACTGTAAATTGGTCTCAAAAAAACAAAACTTGACTTGTGTAAATATCAGTTAAAAAAAATACTTGAAAAAAAGATAAAAAAAAAAGGCAATGAAAGTTATGGAGGGGGAGAAATAAATATTTTCAGAGAATAGTTGGGTTTGAACATTGTCTTTTCAGTTTTAAAGAAATACATAAGATTCCTGATCCAGTGAGCACATGACTGTGGTGCAGCACAAGAGTTTCACATTTTCATTTTTCTGTAAACTTGTAAACTACCCGAAATAAAATAATATTTCGCTAATGTACTACAGACATAAATCACATCATTTTAATAATAAAATGTTTAACCTATTGTAGCGATCTGTGTGTTTGTGTTTCCCTCCCTGTATTCCCGTCGCCCGTGTTTACTACGCAATTCAACCTGCTTGTCTGTGTTCTCTGTCTCCCCCTGTGATTGGTCCCGTCTGTGTGGGTGTTCCATTGGTCCGAAGTGTGTGGCCAAGGAACAATCTATGTAATATCTGCACCCTGATTTACATACGGGGGTGGAGCTAGATCTATAAAAAGGGTCTGTGTCTGTCATACTGTGTCACTGTTCCTGGATCCTGTGTTGCTGACAGAGCTGTGGACTCTGGCGGGTGCTGAGATAGCATCCAAATAAAGGATTGAAAAGAAACCAAGCATCTTTGCTGATCGCTGTCTCTTGTGTGACATGTTACACTGTTATTATTTAATCATAGCTGTTAACTTTACCTTACTGCCCTGTTTACAAAGGGGGGGGTAAGGTAAAGTTACTGTTTTACACGTCTTCTAGTGCAGGAAAAGGAATTGGTCACACAACAAAGTTCAGGAAAGAGAACGGTACCTGTATATTGTCGTGCGTGTTCTTTCATGCAGCGTGGGTTAAATGGAGTACACAACAAGAGTTTATAGCAATTCCAAAACATTTATTGCCTATCAATGCAAGGTACACAATGTCAGCACTCACCAAAAGGCAGGCGAAGGCAGTTTTTATTATTAACTAGATATTTACTCAGTTGCAGAACTCGCAATGTGGTGCTTCATCTCCACCACAGAACATCAGCTGGACGTCCGTACCATGACTTCAGCAGAAATCAGGTGGGCTAATTGCATTGGGGTCTGCAATGATGGTGCCGCAGCACTGACCGGAAAGCATTCTGGTGTTGTGCAAAAAATAAAAGCCGCTGCACCTCAAGCTATCACACGTTGCTTTAAACACTAAGAGGCGCTTGCTGTGAAAGAATGAACCAGGTCTTCACAGTGCTCTGAAATCCAGAGAAACAAACTCCAGGGGCCCTATTTAGCAAATATGTGCTTAGCCACTACAGCGTTGGCGAACAGCTGAGATAGCGCACGAAAACGTGATTTAGAAGTCGGGTATTACGCGTGGGCTAACACACATGAAATAGCGACTCATTTGCCCACCCAATTAAAAGCACAGTGGGGGGTGAGTAAGGTTACAACCAATAAGGATTCAACATTCTGCAATAGTGAACGGAGGGTATTTTGAAACCAAAAAAAAAAAAAAAAAAAAAGGACAAATCTAAAATGTCCAGCAGCCCAACTGAGGAGGATGACCAAGCCCCTCAAGCAAGGCTACAAATTTAGATTCAGGACTCTTTCTTAAGTTAGGCAAGTACAGCTCACCTTCTAACATTCCAGATAGATTCAGTGCTGAGTAAACTTTCTAGAACTTTCCAGTAATAGAAATAGTAGTATACATACAGGGGCCTTAAGCCCACCAGTTCAGTTTAGTTCCAGCTGCCTAAGTGGATACATATCTGCATTTTTCTGAGATGACATCAAGAGGCTGCAATGGTAGCATTCCTGATGGGTCTCCAAGGCGGTTTTACCAAGTTTCCCTGCTATCTTTGCCTTTGGGACAGCAGGGACACCAAGGCGCACTACCACAGCGAACCGAGTTCTCTGTGGGGAGGAACAACATCAAGTGGGAGCCACTGGTGGACCCCTGGAAGGTGCTGATGCCACCACTGCACATCAAATTGGGCCTTATGAAACAATTTGTCAGAGCGCTAGATAAGGAGTCGGCAGCCTTCAAGTACCTTCAAGACTTCTTCCCTAAGCTGTCTGAGGCAAAGGTCAAAGCCGGTGTCTTCGTTGGACCACAGATAAAGAAGATCCTGAAGTGCAATGAATTCTCCAAGAAGCTCACTAGTAAGGAGAAAGCGGCTTGGAACAGCTTTGTCGCAGTGGTTCGTGGCTTCCTGGGCAATCACAAGGCCGAAAACTATGTGGAGCTGGTTGAGACTCTGGTGAAGAACTACGGCACAATGGGCTGTAGGATGTCCCTCAAAGTCCATATCCTTGATGCTCATCTTGATAAATTCAAGGAGAACATGGGAGCGTACTCTGAGGAGCAAGGCGAGCACTTCAACCAGGATATACTGGACTTCGAATGCTGCTACCAAGGACAGTATAACGAGAACATGATGGGAGACTACATTTGGGGGCTGATTCATGAAAGTGATTTACAGTATAATCGTAAATCTCAAAAAACTTCTAAATCTTTTGTAGTCATTTTTGTATTACTTTAGTATAAATACATGTTAATTTGGATTCATATGTTGTTTTTTTCTGACTATGTGAACGAAAAGATACACATTTGTCCGTTTTCTCATTGGAAATAGATACATTTCGAAATATCACTGTCCTGGTCACAAAAGCAAAGTTTGTGGGGAATAATAGCCATTTTCTATACTTTTGAGGCATAAGCAATTAGTTATTAACACTTACTACCCAGGAACAAAAATTGTGTTACATAGTGTTATATCTCTGTTCGACAGGGGTCGTGGAGTTCAGTAGTGTTCAGTAGTGAGGTCAGTAGCCACCGCTTCAGTGGATGTCCATTTTCCCCTATCAACCCCTATTACTTGCTTTCAGCTCTTGAACAGTTGCATATTTCATGTTAGCTATAACATTTGATAAGTAACTTGAACTGCAACTTTTAGGAGCTGAAAATAAGTAAACATGTCTAATTAAGCACATTAACCGTTCAATTAAGGGTCTAGTTAAGTAATTGAGAGCTCGGTTGGAATACAAACCAGAAGCCACAGGGGGTCCCCAGGACCAAGTTTGAGAAGCCCTGCCTTAGGGGTTTGCGAATGTTGCTAAACAGGACCTGTGATGTGGAGCCCCGCCCCTTCTATACAATATCTGTGCACTGTTATTATTATTGTTAATATTATTGTATGTATGATTTATCGCAAATATGACAGGCAGAAAGCTTTATTACTGTAATGGTACGATTTAAAATAGAGGATGAGCGAGAATGCCATAAGCTATTAGTTATTGTTTGATTATTTTGTATTTAGTAGTTTAGTACCGCTTGCGAGTGCGTGACCTGTCAGCTAGTGATTTATTGAATAGTCATGCATAATTAAAACTCATGTGCGATGTGGCTAGGAATTAGTTGATCATATTTTTCTAATTAACTCCTAGCCACAGGATATAAAGCCTGGCTCTACCAGTGTGAGGGGGGAGAGGGTCAAAGGTGGAAAGACATGAGTAAAGTGAACTGAAATGATACGTATGCTTGGAGTTGTAACCAGAAACTGTACATCCTGTACATCCTGGTTCTGATGTCACCCCCACATCCTTAGCCCCAGGTGTAACAGTATTCTGGGAGACAGTCAGCATGGTTGTAGGACAGGGAAATTGTGTCCAACAAACCTGCTTGATTTTTTTGAGGATGCAACATCAACAATGGATAATTGCAAAGCCTATGACATGGTTTATGTAGATTTTCAGAAAATTTAGTAAGACCGCATCTAGAATATTGTGTTCAGTTCTGGTCATCTCGCTACAAAAAGGATATTACTGCTCTAGAAAGCAAAGAAGAGCAACCAGAATTATTCCGGGTTTATGTCATATGCAGACAGGCTAAAAGAATTGAATCTATTCAGTGTTGAACAAAGAAGACTACGTGGCAATCTGATTCAAGCATTCAAAATTCTAAAAGGTATTGACGATATTGATCCAATGGGCTTTTTCTACCTGAAAAAAGAAAAAAGGATCAGGAGTCACAAATGGAGATTAAATCCATGGGGCATTCAGAACAGAAAATAGGAGGCACTTTTTTTACATAGAAAATTGTGGGAATCTGGAACCAACTCCCCAGTAATGTTGTTGAAGCTGACAACCTGGGATCTGTCAAGAAGCTGTTTGACGAGATTCTGGGATCAATAAGCTATGAACAACCAAAAGAGCAAGATGGGCTGAATGGTCTCCTCTCATTTTAAACTCTTATGTTTTTATATAATCTCAAAGAAGAGTTGCATACTTTCCTAACTGATAAGAAACCTGAACTTGCCGAACTGTAGAAAGATGTGTGGCTGGCAAAACTCGGTTACCTCACAGACAGATTCAGCGAAATGAATAAGCTGAATAAAAACAAAAGTACAGAGCCAGGATGAACATTGAACATGGACCATGACATGCATGTGGGCTTGGCGAAAATACCCCCACATCTTGATAGAATTGTTTCTTCTCTCCGAGTGGTTGGGAGGAGGGCCTTGGTGGGTCGCCAGACCATTAAAAATAACCCTTTGCTACTTCCTCCGTCTTGCCTTTTAGGAACAGATAGTGTAACAAAAACAAACCCTGGATTAAAAACCATAACAGAACGCCAGTGTCTGGAGAAAGAAAAGAGGCAAGCAAGTGACAGCCACTGCCAAATAAATTGGATTGATTATTATGTACCCAAGTTGGATGTGAAAAAGTAGTTGGGGTGGTCTGGGCAACCCCAAGAGTTATAGCAAGGGAATAGCAACGTACAAATAGCACCAGAGCAGCATTGAATAGCAGCAGCTATGGAATACTGCCAATAGCAGCATCTTTTATTTATAGGTTTATTGCTATGTTTTATTTTCTCTTTTGCTTTTGTCTTTGGTTATGAAATATTATTTTCAGCACTTGCATATGCACTTGAACTGTGACTGTTTCTACCTGAGTTGGTAATCTTGTGGTCCTGATTACCACTGTCGGTATTCAGGCCACAGACAAGAGTGCCCTCTATGGGCAAAAATAAATCAGTGCACCCCTGTGGTGTTTCAAAAGAAACTTCTGTCTCCTGTGTCAGTGAACCCTTTCACAATCAAGAATGGAAATAAGGCCGCCATTGCATAGCAGTTTGATCCATGTTTGGTTTTAGTGGTGTAAGTTTAATAAGACAAACCCTGAACTTGTTCACACTAGGGCTAATCAAGCTCGTTGTAAAACCGGGAATGGGTGAAAGTGATATGCAACAGCAATAGGAGTCTTATTTCCATCCCTGGTGTGTGTGTATATATATAGAGCATCAAAAGAAACTTATCACTTATATTTGGACAAAATTCACTAGATGTGATTGAAAAATGTTGTTTTAGAGTAGGTGCAGTGACTTTTTATTATGCTTGTTAACAATTAACATCATAAAGATGCTGCAAAATGATCTGTTGATCTTGGACAGGTGTTGTGACTCTTGGTCTCCCCGTTCGTAGCCTGTTATTAATAGAGTGTGTCTGGTTATACGGTCTTGCCAGGTTTGAAATTGCTGAATGTGAGCATTCAAGAAGACAAGCCACAGTACACTGCCCCAGTCCAGCCTCCAACATGCCGATTGCACAAAGGTGCTTTTTCTGTGATTTTATTTGTTGCTTTTATTGAAGCTTGCAATTTAACAGCTGAAATCACCCCATATCCAGTGTCCAACCAACTGTCACACTAATTATGTGATTAAGTGCATATGCTTCAATCATAATCACTCAAGCGTGTCATGGTCAAGGATGAATGAGCGAGTGATTAAAAAAAAAAAACCAAAAGCAATTCGTCAGTGTCCATCACATACCTTTTTTTTTTTTTTTTCAAAAAAAAGTGTTATAATAAGTTTCTTTTGATGCTTTGCATATTATATATAGAGAGAGAGAGAGTAAACCAAGGTTAACTCAACAACCCACGGGGATGTCATTTAATGTCGACTTATCCAAGGTGTCGTGTTAACCACGGATGCAATAAGCCGTGGCATTAACATGCATATAAATTATAAATCATAGGAATATTATTGTGCAGAAGCTCATAAATATAATGATTTAATCATTCATTCAGTGGTGTTGAATTGTTTTTAACAAGCTGTTCCCCTTATAAAGCTGTCTCCTGCCTTATCTTCACCTGCTTTCATGATGTGGAGCCACTACGAGACTTTCGTATGCTCTGCAAGTAGTCTGCCAGAATATCCACCCATTATCGTTGCTTGTGATTTTATTTACACCTTTTTATATGGGCTACACCTAAACAAATTCATTTGTTTTACGTGTGAATTGACTATGAGGAACAATCAGTTTTGTTTTTTTCAATTACGCACTTTATTCATTTTAGTGCCTCTTTCAGAGGTGTAGTGCTGTGGGGTTGGCAGAGAGCACCGACCCCTCTCACTTCTTGGTCAGGTATAGAACCACTTCCATTCTTCATGTGTAGAATATTTAACAGTTTTGCTCCTGTGTGTGTATAATATATATAACCCATACAAATAAGCAACAAATAAAATAACCACAAGAAACCCTTGAGAGATTAATAACGAAAAAGTTTGAATATAGCATGCCTGGTCTAGAATAATAATTAAGAAAGGTGAAGGGAACCTGTATCAACGCTGTGCTAAGGTCTCAGCGTTGTACAATTACATGCATTAATGGGAACAGTTATTTTTAGACCCATATCAGAAATCCAGTATATAAATAAGCTAAACATTTATTTAAAAGATAAAACTCAGTCATAACAAACAAAGGGTACCTGTACAATTTTTTTTTTTTTTTTTTTTTTTGCATACAGATGCACTTCTGTTTCAAAACCTCAGACCCAGAGTGATAAACTGCAGTTCTGTTGAGTGTATGAGGAAATGGAGATGGCAGGCAGTGTGGTAGGGTAGATAATAGTGACCCCTTACTTCTAAATTTAGAACCTACAACCTTGGCCGCTTCATGCACTTCAGCTTATTTACCTGTAAGCGTCAATTCATTTCTGTACTTAATTTGCATATGTAGCAAAACAAAATCATTAGGTTTCTCAATAAATAAAATGATTAATACATTTCAATGTCCTTAGAGGAAAAATAACTCTAGATTATATTTATAATGTATTTATATAGTTTGAATTATAATAAATTGAAACCATGCAACTCATTTTGCACTACCCCTTCATTTCCTGTTTGGTAACATGATACAATAATCCTGTGCTGTGCATTAAAGTAGGGGACTAGCCGACCCCCAAATATGTTCTGCATCTTTTTTTTGTTACAACTGATGCTAAATTAGTATGGAGCTGATGATCCCGAGATAGTACCAAGCTTTGCTGTGGTCAACTCAATTATCAGGTATAAATATGGAACTGTAGTGCTTTTTGATAGTCCTCTTCCCTCAAGAGACATTCTTGTATTAAACATGGCCATTGACTCGCACTGTTTCAAGTGAAGTGCTGATCTTATAGATACTGTATATTGATATGGCATGTTCATACATGTTAACAAACAATAACTTATAGCTGATATCTGTGATCAACTGCCATGCAAATAATAAATAAATAACAGACCTCTACCACCCCTCCGTCCCACACACACAATTAATCGATGTGAACAACAATTATTCACTGAACTTAGAGGTCATAGCTTTGGTAAATCGAATATGCCACCTTTATTTGGTCCCTTTAAATAAGTCATGTCTGTTATTGCATTTCAGAAAATCCACATTATCTGGTGCCCTTAAATGACGTGGTAATGGATACTAACCATTAGTATCTTCAGCAGAATCGAGCATCTGTGGTGCTCTACGTATATGCTGCTCTAAAGCACAAAGGGGTAGCTGTAGTATTTTGGTCACAATGCATAATTTGGTTTGAAATATTAATTAGCAAAAAAAGTACTGATTGCTGAAAACATATAAAGTCCTTCAGGCTCATATAACATAATTCTTTGCAACATATTTGCACAGCTAAATAAGACGAGTTAGGTTTGTCCCATATTGCTGAAAATTGATACATTTGAATAGGAGAATTATATATTCATGTGTAGCAATAAATGAGTAAGCATGTAGTATAAGAGGGCTGAATAAGGAAACACATGTCACACCACAAATATCACTACATAACTAGAGTTTACTCCATTACAGATTAATGTTTTAATGCACGGCTAGAGGTCTCATTGTACCGTAAACTTTTTTGATACAATACCTTGAACGCCACAAAAAAGCAGGACAAACAGAATGCCAATAATAACCGTACAATGCAGACAGACAAGAAATGTTTAACACCTTAAATACTGTGAGCAGGAGTTTATTTAAAACCTATGTTGGACTAAATGTAAATTACAAAATATGAGAAATCCTATATAAAGAAACTGAGTTTGGTCTTCATCATACAGGTGTGTGGAAACACGTCATGTCACAATCAAAAGAAATCTCTTAGGATCTCACAAAAACAGTTATTGATGCTCATCAGTCTAGAAAGGGTTGCAAAACCATTTCTAAGGATTTGGGGCTCCATCAATCCACTGTCAGACAGATAGTCTACAAATGGAGAAAGTTCAAAACCAGAGTCACTCTACCCAGGAGCGGCCGTCCTACCAAAATCTCTCCAAGAACAAACTGGAAAATCATCAAGGAAGTCACAAAGAACCCCAGAGTAACATCCAAGGACCTGTAGACCACTCTCGTCTTGGCTAGTGGGAGTGTTCGTGACAACTATCAGAAAAAGACTGAAAAAGAATGGTGTTCATGGAAGGATAGCCAGGAGGAAACCACTGCTCTCAAAAAGAACATTGCTACCCGACTGAAATTCGCCAAAGAGAACACAGATATCCACAAGACTTCTGGAACAATGTTCTCTGGACAGACGAGTCAAATGTAGAACTTTTTGGTCTCAATGAGAAATGTTGTTTGGCAAAAACAACACTGTGTTCAAACAGAAGAACCTCATCCCAACCATCAAGCATGGTGCTGGGAGTGTGATGGTCTGGGGCTGCTTTGCTGCCTCAGGACCTCGGCGGCTTGCCATCATTGACACAACCATGAATTTTGCATTGTATCAGAAGAGTCTAGAGGAGAGTGTCAGGCCATCTGTCCGTGAGCTGAAGCTGACCAAAAGTGGGTCATGCAGCAAGACAATGATCCTAAACATATAAGCAGATCTACAAAAGAATGGCTGCAGAAGAAATTCCACGTTTTAGAATGGCCTATTCAAAGATTGGACCTAAACCCCATCAAATGTTGTGGCAGGACCTGAATCAAGCTGTCCATGCAAGGAAGCCCTCAAATGTCACCATAAGGAGGAATGGGCCAAAATTCCTCAAAACCGATGTGAGAGAATGACCAACAGTTACATGAAACGCTTAGTTGAAGTCATTGCTGCTCAAGAGGGTGCCACCAGTTACTGAATCTAAAAGTTCACATACTTTTTCACACATTAATATTAAATGTTGAATCATTGGTGGATAAATAAATGTTGAAAAAGTATCATGTTTTTGTGTCATTTGTTTAATCAGATTATCTATCTATTATTAGTACTTAGATTAAGATCTAAAAACATTGTAGGTTTGAAATATGTAAAAATCCTAAGGGGTTCTCAAACTCAGCACTATATATGTATTTGCAACAAAAAATATATTAGGGTCATGCATGATTTAACAGATCTTAGATATTGTAGGGAGCAGCTGGATATTTTTTTGTTCATTGCACCTTGGCATTTCTTATGATTTTTCTTTTTACTTTAATGCACAAATACTGATATTGCTACCAGTCACTGATGCACTTTGTCTCCGGGGAGTTTCTCTGTAATTAATCAAAGCAATGCATTCCGAGTGTATAAAGGAGAGGTTGATACTTTTAACCTAAACCATCTGTCTTGTTTACTGTGAATTTTTGTCAGCGCTTATTAAAAACAAATTACTCATCCAGCACTGAACCAAGAGAGGCATTGAATTTTTTTTTTTTTTTTTTTTTTTTTTAAGTACTAGCTTTTATATCTTAGTTTCTTACAGTTCTGTAGAAAACAAAACAAAAAAATAAAGACTACAACAGTTCTGTCTGGTAAATCAGAATTGTATTTTGTAATGAATTGGAATCTCAGCCCATTTCATTGAATACAAGCAAGGGCAGGATGCAAACAGCAAACTATACAATTCAACTAAACAGAAAGCGTTGTAGTTGAGAGGTTAGTATGGGTCTTATGCTGCTGTTAGTATTAACTCATCAGCCACAGCTGGATTTGCATTACAACTTCATATTGCTTTTTCAGTGATTATGTTACAACTCAAGTCCAGATATTGATTTGTAAAAATACAAGTTTATTTCCCCAGAAGAGTAAAATGCACTTCAAGCAGCAGTAACAGTATACAGGGATCCAATCTGTAAACAATTAGTAGTTGTTACTTTTTTTTTTGCTGCAAACTTGGAAAAGTATTTTCTTATTAATTGTGTTTTAATATTATTCCTGTATATTCGCTTTAAACAAGTTCAAATGAATAATATACCTGCATACAATTACTGATTTCTTGCAGATAGTTAAAATACAATTCTCTTTTCCCCCCCTTGAGAAAGTTGCTTCTACCAACGTTGCTAATAATGACTTCACTCAGGATGGAGAATCCGCAATGTGAATGAATTTAATTGCAATTGAATTGGTAGGCTAGTGCCGCAGATAGGAAGTAGCGTGTGGGCAACCTCCACCCAAGGACAAGGCATGCAGCAAGGCGGTGGCAGAGGAGGAGGCGGCCAAAGAAAAGAAATAACATGAACGAAAGCCCAACAGAGTCTTTATGCGCTTGGAGGTGACGTGTTGATTAGTGGGCGGATTTTCCTTCCAGAAATACAACCAAGTTTACCGTAAAGCAAACAACATTTTTTGTCACAGAAATACAAAACTACTAAGATTATATTTCCTTTGAAATAATGTCCAAGTTCTGCAAAAACAAACAAAAAAAATAAAGTTTTGTGAATATAAAGCTTATATTATTCATAATAATATTGTAAACAATGTCAATGCAATGAAATAGTAAACCTGGTTTTATACCGAGTTAACTTTCGCAGCATAGAAATACCATACTTTTTCTGGTGACCAACAAAAGAAAAACGCTCCGGCAATACACAACAATGTGTAATGCGCGGAGCCAAACAAATGGTTTACACTCCCAAACAATAAACGTTCTCCGCCCCACAATATTAAAACACGGTCACCAGTCCCTGCTGCGTGTAGTAGTGCTGGTGAAGGGTGATAACAGGTTATTTGGCAACAGTACATGCAGTGCAGTTCCGGCTTGTGCTGTCCCAAAAGCGACAGCTCCGGGAGTGTTTAGCCGTCTAGTGATACAATAAACAAGACTATTACTAACACTCAAAACAGACAAACACTCACGAATATTCCTTAGCAGCTTCTTCAGCAGCTCTCAGTCCTTCCACGTTTAAAGCGCAAACCCCATGCAAAGGAAAAGATTATCGTTTCTCTGGCCCCTTTTATGCTACCCCGCATGATCCCTTAGTAAACGATTTCAGCTGCGTCTATAGCTTGCAGATGCTACCTCATTTACCTTCCGGGTCAATACGTTCTTGCAACAGAGTCTCGCTTCCATCCAGGCTGACCGACTTCCCGACCTTGGAAACGAACTGTCAGGCCAGCCCGTCCAGATACTTTTCCTTTTACTATTTAGCACCCTCACAGCTCGAGAGGGAGATGTATAACCAGAACTTGTTGTATTTCTGTCACAGGGCCTCTGAAAGAAAACCTTTTTCAAAAAACAGAAATGTAGGCTTTTTTCATGTCTGTTTTATCATTAGAGGGGCAAACGTACATAGTATATGCAGTGTTCTTGTACATTAAAACCTGTACAATCCAGTGTTGCTTGGGACTGGAGAATTGTTCCAGATTAGACAGTGTGCTGGATTACAGTTACTATAAAAAATCTAACAATGTAGCTAAAACAAGGTAAAATGACATGCTGGGGGACACTGTTGTGATTGTTTGGTACCGTTCTGCCAAACCAGGACACTTTAATGTTTTAATGCAGGCAAAGCACTCTATGGCCAATGGGACATGCTGGAGACTATGGAAGCAGTCCTCTACTGCCACTGGGCGAGACCTGGCCAATGATCACCACCACTGCCAGCTGGTGGTCCCGCAGACCCTCCGCCCCAAAGTGCTGCAGGCTGTACATGGGGACCCAGGCATCGGACACCTCGCCTCTCCAAAACACTGGGTCGCCCTTGGGAGTGTTTCCACTGAGACCCACTGCCCCCGGCACGACCCCTGCACCGCGGCCACTCCACCTTGCAACAATACCAGATGGGGGCACCCTTGGAATGAGTGGGGGGGTCTACATCCTTGGTCCCTTGCCCCAGACCGACCTGGGTAACCGATTCGTCCTCGTGGCTTTGGACTACTTCACGAAGTGGCCCATCCCAACCGCAGAGGCAGCCCCCAGGTGCAGAGTACCTGACTGTGCTGCTGGAGCACCTTGGAGAGCACCCATGCTTTTCCCATGACCGTCTGCAGGGGGCCGGGCTCCACCAGAAGTGTGCGTGGACCCAGGGGGTTCCAAGCGGGGAACTGGTTTATGTATACTGCCCATACCAGAAGAGAGGTCTCAGCCCTAAGTGGCAGTGGAATGTGTGAGAGTCACCTCCCAACTGTGTGTTCCCCTGTGTATCTTGTGTAAAAAAAAAAAAAAAAAGTACTTAAACAACAGACAGGCTGTAAACAGTGCCGTCCCTGTATATTTATTTTAATTTACAAAACAAAAGCCTAACTCCACCAAGGAGTGCTTAACTAAACTTCAGCAAGTTCTATCTGGAGGGCTAAGCCATTTACCAATAACCAAAACACATACCTTTTAAGTGTCACAACACCTTTTTATGTTGGCCTGTCCCTGCAGGCTTCCCACAGGCCTAGCCTACACACAGACCTGTCAAACAGAGTTTGACTTGCTAATTTATACCTGTCTGCTAAATCCCAGGTAAGTGTCCCTCATTAAATTAGAGCCAGGCGATTCCATTTCTGGCTCTACTGCAACCTTATGGCATTCTAGGGGATGTAGTCCTGCAGCAAAGCCCTGGACTAAATCTTTCCTCCCCTACTCTGCCACAGTACTGTAGACATATTTTCTTTTCAGAATGTTTGAAACGATTTCCTTTGTGATTCTAAATTTTTCACTCAGCTCTATTTGTGTTGGTTTTGGTAAACATTAATCTTTTTTTGATAAGCAAACATTTTCTTTCAAGAGATAGCTCGTTGTGTGGATGTTTAAACATTTGTTTGCTGGTGGGAAATGTGAGTATATATGCAACATTTTGCTTTGTTTTTATTTTGTTTTTAATACCAGTTTTAAACTTTGAAAAAGAAAAAAAAAAACACTTGACCTGGTGCCAGATTGTGCAGTCAGATTAGGCAGAAAAGACTTAAAAAATAGCCTTTTAAATTTACATTTTACAAATTTACAAATGAAAATACTGGAAAGACGATTTTAAAAGAGTTTCCTCCTGAAAACAACATCTATTTGTGAAGTGAATCGTTAAGGCAGCAATAGTATTTCCTTCAAGGGGTATGTGTTTAGCTGAATACCATAACTGCTCAAGATTTATTGAATCACTGGGCAAACAGAGTAGGGGAGTGTGACAGTAGATAACATAATGTAAAGAGCAGTGCCTTCTAGGGTGTGTGAAACACTGAATATATCTGTTTTACACTGCTTAACAATTTCTTTATTATATACAATATGATATTCAGTAATTAAAAATGTGTCTCTTTAAATGACAGTTCAAGATTCCATTACAGCTGCTGAGTCCAGCTTCTCTGATCCCCTGCTCCTCTGCTGTATAAACTTCACTCAGAATTCCCTCCTCTTTCCATCTGACAGCTGTCTCTCTTTGTTACCTGCATGCTCACATGCCTTTAGTTCTTGCAAGAATGACCATTTATCCTGAAGGACAGCCCTTGTCCAAAAGCAGGAGTAGCTGCATAATAATGGGGAATCAATATGTCTTCCTTGAATTAAGTTTCCTGTAATCTTTTGTTAGCTTGACTTGTAAAGCTTGGGTTGTGCCACATGAGGAATGCTGTTCAGCATAACATAGTGCTGCTGTGAACTGCTTCTATCTGTTGCTTCTGTCTTTATCTCTTGTTTAATTAAGTATTAATTACGGTAATACACTGTTTGTTGGCGTAACTGCAAAGTCATTATCCTGGGATGTGCACAATACAGTACAGCTCACTGGCTCCCAAAAGCTTTAAGTGTTATTAAAACATTTTCTTTTTAACCTAGAGGGTTGAATGCTTCAAACCTTACTGAATTCGTGCCGACCTAGGTCCCAAACTTGTATGCGTGAGATGATGGTTTACTGTTGCTCCCCAAGATTATAGTGCATACTAAAGGGGAAACAGCCTTTTCAAACAAGACCTGCAGTAAGCAAGCCAGAACTGTAGTTAGAGGTATGTAAGATGAGTTACTATAAAGTTGCAACACCATATATTCTAAACATGTACATGTAATACTGTGTGCTAAACAATTCAAGTAACATTCAAGAAACATTCAAGTAATAAACCAAAAAACAATCAATCAAGTAATCAATGCCTGCTGGACAAATAGCCAATGAACACTATGTACTATACTAAATTTAAAACTGTTAGACTTCCCATTATTAGTAAAACCCAATTAAGTAAACTGATTGGATATATAGGAGCTGCAAGCAGACCTCTGTGTATTTTGTTTGGAGATATTTTTTAAATCCAGTCCAGGCTATACCAATGGCTTTGAAATTGCATGACAAACTGCCAAGGTTTGATCTGAACACCCTTAATTATCCCCCATAGTGAAAATAATATGCTATTCATAGAACTTCAAAGAAGTTCTTTTGTTTTCTGCAAATAGATTTCTAATCAACTCAATCTCATGATAAGACCAGGAATGTTATCCAGTTAACACCCTCCCTCATAACTTCTTGCACTTTGTGGAATAAAAAAATACAATTTTAGTTCATGTCTTGTCATTCAGCCAGTAACATGATCTACAGAATGATGTCTGTAAACTCATACTGTATGTTTATGATCAATCACAACAAAATGCACTGTCCAGTAAATCTTGAACGTGTCAAATGTGGTCTGAGCACACCAAATAACCCTAAATAAGCAGTAACCCTATGGTTACAATATCAATAAAGGGTTATATGAACATTAGAAGTTGCTAGCAGTGGAGGCCATTCAGCCCATTGATCTTATCCAGTTCCTAATAGCTCACTTTCCCTAGAAAAGCATCCAGACGGCTCTTGAAGGATCCTAGCAACAGCATGGCTTGGCAATACACTTCAATCCACTCTGTCCTTAATCTGTCTCCACTAAACTTCCAAATGTTTTAAAAAAGGGACTTGGGTTGACTTTTATCTCTTTCAGACTTTGATCAAGTTTCCCCTGACTCTTCTATTTCCAAGTGCAGCTCCGTCAGCATATCCTCATATCTCATACCATGTAGACCTGAAAAAGGAAGTTAGGAAACTTCATCCTGAATGTTATTTATTTTTTATCTCATTTTATTTTATTTTTGTTGGCTGCCATTTTCTCTGGCATGTGGGTAAGTGGTTATTTCACAGTATGACAGTGGATGCAAAATGGCCTCTTGCTCGTATAACCTCCAATTTCTATAAATCTTGAGTCACGTTACTCTTCTTTGAATCCTCCCAAGCTTTTTTTTTTTTTTTTTTTTTTTTGTAGTATCTGTATAAAGGGAGAAATCCTTTGTTTGGTGGTGTTTGAGGGTTGTTTTTGAGTGCTTGTCTGGTGATTTTGAACATTTAGTGACGGCTACTGCCCAGCCTAAGGGGAAATATTTAACCACATCCCTATTTAATTACATTAAGAGCTTTAGGCCCTGCCACATATACTCTAATCTGTGTTTACTATATACTATAATTAAGCATTCCATTAGCCTTTTGCTTGGCTCCACACATTGCCTGGATGCTGACAATAAAGTATTTTTTTTGGTTTGCCTGCTCTAGTTCATCTGGTATCTGTATCCTACCTTTTTATATCCGGTCTACTGTGCAACACTTTATATTAGTTAACAGTATTTGTCTGTCTGGTTGTGGTAGCTTTCATAATGCTGTCAGTGTACAGACAATAATCACACAAGGAGATGGAGCTATAACAATACAAATGGAATTTCCAATAAATTCATGCATTTTTGTTCTGTAGCATAAAGTAAGCAAGTAGCATAACTGATTTGCGAAAACATGCACTTGAGTAAATAAATGAATAAATAGTGTACAGCAGCTAACCTTTACTGTTTGTACATCAGTACACATCTACATGCCTACTGTGTAATGAGTAAGTTAAATAAATAAAGAGAAGTCACATTTTAAATAAGGCTAATCCAATAGAATCCAATATAATGTATTATAACAATGTGTTTGGGAATATGAAACAAACAGTGGTACAACAGTGGTACACTTTACATTAACTGAAATTTGACAGAGCTAATAAGTCTACAAACCCCAGTTCCTGATGCATGTTAGAGGTCTTTGTCAAAAATTACAGTATGTTCTGAACATTTGTTATGCACATTTATTTTCCATATGCCTATCAGGTCAAAGTAATTTTCAGTCATGGTTTATATTCAAAATTTTTTTTAATTCAAATTAAATGTCTGATGTTAGTTCAGTTAATGACAGTTTAAGTACTCACACAACCAACAATTTCACTTCTAGGTAGGCAGTTTGTCTGAGGTCTTGTCAGACATGTACTTTTTTCATATCGAAAAGGAAATTGTTTTATGTTGTTTTATTTTGAATCACTGATATTAGAGTCCAAAAAGTATTACTTTCTGTCAAGTGAAAGAATGCAGAAGCTTTGCTGAGTATGCCTTTCAAGTCAGACCCGTGCTTGTATTTAGCTTTGTGCCTAGATCTGTACCTACTTACACTTTTTGCCATTTAACCCTTTATACTCAAAAAAGGGCACATTCGTGCAGTTAAGAAAAAACTTGTTTCTCTAATAAACAACCAATAGAATAACCAGTCACTACAAGTCTGTTACATTGTAAAACAATACTGTTTTACTTAAAAGGTAGTTCCAGGAATAGTAAAATACAAAAAATACAACAAACATAGTGTTCCAGCTGTTTAAGAGCTGTTTCTGTCATTTTTCATTTCACTTTATTATTATTATTATTATTATTATTATTTTATTATATTATTATTATTATTATTATTATTATTATTATTATTATTTCTTTTTTTTCTTTTTTTACACTTTCAAGTTTTAAACACACATTTATCAAGCTGGGGTTTTCCCATTGGGGTAAGTCATTGACCCACTTATTAGCACTGTTACTTTTTCAGTTATTGAAAATCACACCTGTATATGACGTGCAACAAATTGAATACCTTAAAGATGTGTTTTTTTTTTTTTTTTTTAATGAACACATAACAAAATATTTCATTGTATGACGGGTAGAAGAGAGCGGTTGCAATTACAGTAAGTAAAGGATTAAAATAAAGAGGAAGAAGGGATATTGGATGTAAATCAGTCCCAGTCCCTCAAAAGTGTGAATTATGGGAGGTTTGTACAGTTTATAAATGAAAACATTGATGTTTCTTAACACTAGCATTTAATAACACTGGAAGAGTAGTAAGAGGAGAAATCTCTTGTTATGCTGTACACTCAGTGGGGTGCTAAAGGTACCGTGCATGAACCCCTGCTGTTTCTTATGTATGTCAGTGACTTAGATTGCTGTATAATTAGCAAGCTTGTATAATTTGCATATGAAACAAAAATTGTGGGAGTAGTCAACAAGATTTCATCCATGTCAACACATGTATTGTGTTATACAACTGTCACAAAAACGTAGCATCCAAATAGCAGATGTATAATATAGAGCTAAACAGGCCCACTAATAGCCTTTTCACACTTGCATACCCGAGCCGAGCCGAGCCAAGCCGAGCCAAGCCGGAACCAAGCAGAGCCCACCCAGCGCGGCTCAGGTGTGTTCGCACTACTGTTCAAAGTAGAGACTGCACTGTAGAAAGTGACGTCAAATTCAGTGGACACAAGCGCACAGAGGAGAGGTGTTGATTTGTTTTGAGAGTGGATCACAAGGTCGTACTGTCCAAAACGTTAAAGTCTACCAAAAGATTTCACAGGAATTGAGAAATATGGAACTAAACCGCAGCACCAGCGCTTAATTGTAAAGAAATTGGTACCGGGGCGCAAGCAATGACAATAATACTGACCTAAGAACCATACATTCAAAATCATAACACATTTATTTGAAAGAGTATTGTACGTACCAGTGTTAAATGTTTACAGTCATATATTCTACATCGTATACAAAGTAGTAGTATGTGCAGAAAAATGAATTAAAGGCAGTTGCAGAACAAATAATAAATGAATTTAAAAAAAGCCTTTATATATGTTTTGTTATGATTTTGCATTTAAATGGTTTAAAAAACAAACACATTATAAGGCATTCAGAGGTTGTCTGGAATGACGGCACTGATTAAAAAAGAAATACGCACCCCAACACGAACATTGGCTTCCACAGTCAGCACTATTATCAGTGATGTGTGTGCAACAGATGCCGCTGGTAGATTACACTTAGGCTAGGTAGTAGTTATCTTAGTATGTTTTTATTCTCTATTAGTTCAGTTATATTCATTGAAAAAGGTAAGAGAGAACCAGATCGTTATTATTTTTATTGTTTTGGTTGAATATAATATAGCAGGCTAATGTTCCTATTGAAGTAGGCTACAATATTTTTTCATTAAAAAGTTGCCATTGTTCTTTGTAGAAATTAATGTGGCGTGTGCTAGGATCCACTGGGCCCTAGTGCAAGAGAGTGAAGTAGGACGTTTTTGTTTTTGTTTTTCGATAATGGTCTTAAAAAATAAATAATAATAATAATTGATATGGGCGAAGATATTCTAGAATATCTTTGGAATGGGCCCCAGCAGAGGCTGGGCCTGGGTGCAGTCTCAGCACAAAAACCAGGACATGTTTTTGTAAGTCATTTTTTTCAGTTATTACAGTTACATTACAGTAGCATAAAAAATGAATAAACAGCCTATACTAGAATGACAGCTCTGAATGACAAGGCTTCTGGTTAGGAACAGGGCACAAGATGAAAACTGGGCGTTGGTTTTGACCTTAGAAAATAACCAGAACAATCCTGGTATTTAATTTACTGTATACAATTACCATTGCAGTAGATCTTTTATGACAATGTAAAAATAAAGTTTTAATGATGTCTAAAAATCCAAGAATAAAACATGTCTAAAACTGATAGGCTGTATCTTCCATCCCAGATAACACTGCTGCAACCTGAATCTTAGTGCAAACTGAGCAGATACTGTCTGTAAAAGTTAGCTCGGGGGAACTCTCGAGTGAGAATAATAGGCGCATGTACTGACTATTATCCGGGTGCACTTGACAGGTAAGAATGCAGCCAAAAATGTAAACACAACCAAGACTTGGAATAGAGCTGAAACAATCGGAAGCTTGAACCAGTTCATAATGCCGAAAAATAAAAGCTATTTGAAGTGATCTGGAAAGACTGGAAACACCACAGCAAGGTCCAATACATCTTACAGTTATTGTTATAACTTACATGGACAAGATATGGCTCGTTAAGTGGAGTAGACTCTTTACACAGAGAGCGGTGGGGAGGATAGAATTTATCACCTAACTATGTTGTTGTTGTCAAATCATTGGGATCTTTGAGATCAATCGATTTTTTAGTTCAAAATTTTTCTTATGTCTAAGAATTATGTTCTTATGTCTTCTATGATTTGTCACTGTGGAGAATAGACTTCCATTATTACACGTTTGAAAATGAAAGTCATGTCACATCCAACACGTTCAACAACACAAACTTCTAGTAAGATTATTTTTTAAACAAAGAATTATAAATAAATCCGATAGCAAAAGTGATTAGCTAATTACAGTACTTAAAATGTCCAAATGCACATTATGTGGAGAAAAGCCACTTCTAAATAATATTTATAAAAGGAAATACCTGTGTAAACACTGTGTAAACAAATTTCCTTGGATACCGATACATAGTGTAATGCAAAAATTACTTGACATAAGCCATAAGCGGTTTATTGAAATTATGTTAGGGTTTATTTAAACTAAAAGACATATTTCACTAAGAAATGTGTCTGTTTGCTCCTTTAAATTGAGTTATACACTTCCTTCAACAAAACAGTCTGAATAATTCCATACATGGTAGTTTCAAAAGGAATGGGTACTGGTACTTTACACAATTAAAGCCGATGTTCAGTTGAAAACCAGTGTAGTGTGTTTGTCGTATATTAATACACTAGGAGCCCTGTTTTGTACACGACAGAACATTCCACCAATACAAATAACCCACTGACCAACTGCGGTGACTAATGAGTGAAATATAATAGTGTGACTGTGGCGCACATGAATCATATGGACGACACAGCAGGAACCACATACAGGTGAGGACTATGACAGGACAGGGGCCCTCGACATATAATTATTGTAAATATTTGTTTTTATTTTGAAGAAAGAGTGTTAAACATGGCAGGATGGGTTAGAACCCCCTGCCTGCTAAAAATATGTGGAATGTGGCCAGGTGGTAATTGATTAATTGATGATCAATTGCTCCTGGGTACATACTATAAAAGATGTGCTGAGTTAGTTTACAGAAAGGACTGGGAGCAGCAAGTTTTATTTTGTAAAATAAAAGTGTGCAGCAAATGCTTTAAAATTGCAATCTCCTATCTCCTGCCTCTACTATTCCCACCAGTAGCTTTGACCGCAACCCTACTCTTCCAGAAGGATGTTTTTTAAGTGCATTCAGTAGTGAAGGGTGTGCATTCAATCTGCCATTTTTTTAAATAACAAATACAGGACAGACCAAAGGTAACTAGCCAATAGTCTAGAAATAACGTGTTGTAGGTTAAACGTCAAGAACTCCTCAATTCACTGGGGGCCCGCAGCAGACCCCGAACGTCGTAAGGTGACACTTTTTCATAGTATTTTTTTTTGCCTATACATTAGACAATTAACGTTGCCCCTTTTATAATCATGAAATTATGTTTATATTTTGTTACGAGACAATAGTCAGTTATATAGCATCAGGATTAATGTCCCCCCCCCCCCCCCCCCCCCACACACACACACACACACACACACACACACACACACACACACACACACACACACACACACACACACACACACACCATGACACAATAATAGCAATCTATAATGCTTAATAAAGGAAATTAGAGTCCTCCTCCCATAATTTCCCTCTTAAATAATGTCCAGGTAACTAAATACAAAAATTAGGGTGGTGAACTTTATAGAAACAAGAAACAGTAGTTGGCATCTAAAGTATTATGTTTAATAATGTTATTTCTCTTTGAGTATCTAAACCTATTTGAAAAAATAGATTATATATATATATATATATATATATATATATATATATATATATATATATATATATATGTGTGTGTGTGTGTGTGTGTGTGTGTGTGTGTGTTTGGTGAGAAATTTACCATAATTGTGGGACAGGCTTGGTTTTTGTTACGTACCAGATTTATATAGATACAATTATCAGTAACAGCACTTTACATTAAGTGTCTATAATTACTGTGTATTTACACAGTAGTTACCTAGTAAATACATGTGTACTTATACATAATTAAAATGTTATTATGCGTGGTAACAATGTACTTAATTTGTAGCAATTAGAGACACTTTATGTAAAGGGTAACCAAATTATCTTAATTCATTCAGGAAGAGGTGCCTTTCTTTTTGTACTTGCACTGTACCATGTCATTCCCATACAGATTAAGCATAACAAATTGTGATGCCGGTCAACATGAGAGAAGGGTGAGGCACATCATAAGGTGAAACAGATGTTGAGAGACGATCACTCACCCACTCAATCTCCAAATGCCTTACTCAATAAAGCTGAATTTATATCCCTGATGCAAGGGTTAGATGAAATGCAGATGTTGAATGGATGTTTTCAGTACTGGTGGTTGCAGCAATATGTCTAAGGGGGGACATCTTCAGTCAAAAGGGCAATCGTCAACTGACTTTGCATATAATAAGATGGGATCTGTTTTAAAACCCACAGTGATGTAATAATAGATAAGCCACATAATTATTGTAAGCATGACTTAACACAGAATAATTATTTTGTAAGTTTGTAGCTATTTTTGGATTGTTACAAAATGAAAACAGCAATGTATATCATAGATACTGGTGTAAGCCCTGCCATGGGAGGCAAGGAGTAAGAGGGTCCACATTTAAATTTGGACTGAAGCAAAATAACAGAATCTTATGGACATTTAATTTTTTTTTTTAAATGAGTCACAAAATGTCAGAGGTAGCTGTGCTTAACAGGGTGAAAAAGGTACAAATATACATTGTTTGGCTTACTTTTATTTTGTTGATAACAATGACCAGTTCCATTTTTTTACCCATAAGTTTACACCAAAGATCACCTGTCATAGCCAATCCTCAGGATAACATTTCTGCACTATGGAAGATGATTTTCATACAGGCTGTAACTGTCAGACATGCACCTGGGAGCCATTATTATGCTCAGTGATTCAGAGAATGAAGTTTTCAGGTATCATTTGAGCTGGGGAGGTGGGAGAGGGGTGTTGACAACTTAAATTTCTGTCAGCTCTGTGTCAATCAAATCAGTGAAAAGGGGTAAATATGAAACATGGGTTGTTATGCATGTGACAAAGTCCCCAAGGAACCTAGCCAGCTGTTGTCTAATTTAAACGAGTAATAGCTTAAAATTGCATTATATTATTATTATTATTATTATTATTATTATTATTATTATTATTATTATTATTATTATTATTATATGATGATGATGATGATGATGATGATTTCAAGGTGCTTTGACAATGAGTTTAGGAGTTGTGCGTCAGTTCTAGTTCCATGCCATAAACATTTTATTACAATTCTACTCACTCAAGTTGTAAATTACTGAAATTATGGGAAAAAAATTGTATTTTGCAGCCTATTATTGTACTGTACATAACATATACTTTCAAATGAAATGAATGTCTTGTACAAGACTAATACCAGATTCATTTTTTATATAAAGCAGGAGTATATACCTTGGTTATTGAGTTATTTTTCTATGCATTTTGTTGTTCTGTGCAATCTCCTATGCTTAATGTTTATGAGCTCTGCTGTAAAGTTAGCATGAACCTGACGTGTACTAGCTTCTGCGAATGAGGTTTCTGTTACATTTTTTTTTTTTGTAAGCACAGAACAAGTTCAGAGAGGTCTGGAAACAATAATAATAATTACCACTAAATGTGTTCTTCATAATTTGAATAGTGCAGACCATTTAAATCCAAAACACATTTACATTTTATTTCACTTGCATATTTGTATAATGTTTTCAGTCCCAAAAGTAATCATTGACTGTAGTTATTAAGAACATAAGAAAGTTTACAAACGAGAGGAGGCCATTCGGCCCATCTTGCTCGTTTGGTTGTTAGTAGCTTATTGATCCCAGAATCTCATCAAGCAGCTTCTTGAAGGATCCCAGGGTGTCAGCTTCAACAATATTACTGGGGAGTTGATTCCAGACCCTCACAATTCTCTGTGTAAAAAAGTGTCTCCTATTTTCTGTTCTGAATGCCCCTTTTTCTAAACTCCATTTGTGACCCCTGGTCCTTGTTTCTTTTTTCAGGCTGAAAAAGTCCCTTGGGTCGACACTGTCAATACCTTTTAGAATTTTGAATGCTTGAATTAGGTCACCACGTAGTCTTCTTTGTTCAAGACTGAACAGATTCAATTCTTTTAGCCTGTCTGCATATGACATGCCTTTTAAGCTCTGAATAATTCTGGTCGCTCTTCTTTGCACTCTTTCTAGAGCAGCAATATCTTTTTTATAGCGAGGTGACCAGAACTGAACACAATATTCAAGATGAGGTCTTTTAAAACTGGAAAATTGTAATTTAGTTATAAAACCGAATTCCATTTAATATGTATTTACATAAACAAATTCTCAGAACAATATTCTGTTATATAAAATCTGTAAAATAATAAAGTAGGAGCCAGTCAACATATGCATATTAACGAGCTTCACATAAACAGTGGGTCCAGTTTCAATACATTTTCTATGCTGGCTCCTGGGAATAATACCTTAGGGAAAACACTTGGTAACCTAAATCGCTTCCAAAATGTAAAGATGTGAAAACAGGTTCCTTTGAATTGTAATACCTGGTTCCTGCTTTGGTACCGATGAACCGGATACAAATATCAGGGATCTGGTTCCAGTGAGTACTATTATGTTTTTCGTAAAGCTGATTATTAAAACATTACTTTCTGTCAAAAGTACATTTGATAACTATAATTGAAATGTTCACACTTAGAAAAAAAAGTGTGCAAAAAATGTATTACAGCAATAACAGGGTTTTTAAACTTTTTATTTTTTTTTTATTTTTTATTATTATGTTTATTTCCCTATATATAATAATTCAGTCTCACTTTTACATGGCGTGATGAAACGTTTTAGGTAAAGTGAATCTTCTGCACCTCGATGGGATCATTCATAACCCCAAGCCAAACACAACACGATCGATGTGGTTCACAAACACGACCCAAGCCGAAAGGGTCGTATTTCGGTTTGGGATACTAACATACACTGACCTGTTTGCATTTTTTTAATGATATAAGCTTTGTGAAATTTGCAATTAACATGGTTCATATACATGGCAGACTTTTGCTGTTTTAATAAAACTCTTACTGTGCAAATTGGATATTTTGTTAACTTTAATTATACAAGGCGATTTCATAGATTGTACAATATTGTCAGACCATCGCAAACGCTGCATCGTTTATGGATCATATCTTATATGTACAGTGTCAAATATGTTTCCTTTGCAAAACATCTTTTGGAGCTGGCGTTGGAGCGGATGCGGTGCCAGAGGCTTTTCATGCTCACGCTCCACTCAGGCACTTTACACTATAGGCACGATACCACTGAATAAAAGAACCAGCCCTGCTGCTGCCTCCCCCCGTGCACGCTACAATATTATCATTGTGAGAAGCATATTTTCGCGATGATGTTTGTATTTCAGACTGTAACTTCTGCTTCATGAAAACACCAAGGAGATTTTTTTTAAGTTACAAAGGTATGCCGTTCAACTTTAAAACAAACATGTTTTTAAAAACGTTTTTGAGAGGATTTGACACTTAGTTTTTTTTTTTTTTTACGGGTTGAACTGTCAGAAATAAACAAGCTTCAGGCAGTTTACAGATTCTATACCATTATAACAACTTTCCAGTTTATAATGTAATGCCTCGTTTATTTAAACTGCATAAAAGTAAGTTGACAGCCTGTGTGAAAGATATAATACGCTGTAGCATATATATTTTTTTTTAAATAATAACAATAGTACAACTAAATTTCCAAGGTTTTAAGTTTTTATTTTTACTATTGCATTTGACCCTTTGGTCCATTTTAACTTCCATAATATCAATATTGCACCCGTTCAATATGAAATAAATAGATGCAATAATAAAAATATTGGAGTTGAGTAGAAATGGGCAGTATAGTGATTTATTTTAGTTTTGCTAAAATGTAGGCCTTTGTTAAAATGACTAGTAGTACATGCTTACATTTAGGTTTATTTTTAGACTATCAGCACCTGAGTCAAGCACATGGACAGAGAGGGCGATGCACACATTGGACAGTGAAAGCAACTAGAGCATTGAAGTTTGTAGCACAAATAGCAGCAGATTAGTTGCAAGTGCAAGTGCTAGTACTTCTTCACAGGAAGACAATACTGAGAACATCAATGATCAGGCTTAGAATTCTGAGTCCATCTGCAGTGAAGTGTATCCTGCAAATGCAGACAGATAAGAAGCATGTAATGAGAGTCTTACATCTGAAAACAATATAGTAGCAGACAGCACTCATGTGCAACTGTACACATTTGCAGAAGAAGATGAGGCTCTAAACAACAATTTACGTTAACATTACAGACCCCACCAACCCAAAAACGACCTTTTCAGACATCATAGTATGAATCTTGGAATTGGCTTGATTGGTGCTCAGAGTAACATAATGTTTTGCCACGCATGCCAGATGTGTTACTGACTTAAAATGCTGCATTTTTCAAAATGTGCCAATGATGCCTTCATCGCAGATGGATTCTATAACTGGAAGGGCCAGAAAAGTTTAGAACACGTGAGGCTTCTGCATGCCACAAAGAAGCTGCAGTAAAGTGGCTTAATTACAAACAGTCGACTTCTGTAATTAATCAGTTACATTCATCAAAACAAAAAGACCAAGCCACTGCCCAGGAGGCTTTTTTGAAGGTAATGGAAATAATGCTTTTCTTAGGTGAGCAAGGTCTAGCTATTAGAGGCAGTACTGATGAAGACAGCAATTTTATGAAGTTGCTTCAGCTAAGACAAAGGATGTTCCAGTTCTAGCAACTTGGCTTCAGAGATGGAAAACATTCTTTTCTCATGAAATACAAAACAAGCTTTTGGATTGTATATCTGTCTGAGGAAAGTGTTAGCTGAAATAAGAAGCAACAAATTCTTCAGCCTCATTGTTGATGAAACAACAGATGCTTCAATGAAGGAACAAACTGCAGTACTTACTTAGCACATTTCAGACTTCCTTGGCTGCTAAGGATTCAGCAAGCATTGTAAAGATGAAAAAAGTTGCATTCATTCGCTTTGATCTAAATTTACAAAACCTTCAAGGCCAATGCTATGGTGGAGCTGCGAATATAGCTGGTCATCTTCATGGTGTGCAACCAATTATTGCAGCTGAGCAACCAAAAGCTCTTTTTACACACTGTGCTGCTCACTCTATGAATCTTGCTCTGCAGGAAGCAGTTTGTTCTGAACCACTGGCTAGAGATACCACAGACTACATCGAGGCTACATCAGCTTTCGTTCGTATGTTTGCCAAAGGTGAATCTGTTTTTGAACAAGCTCAGAAAGACCTTGCTGCTGAAAACAGCAAAGATTCTGCGAGGTCTGGTACTGAAAACTCTGTGTCCCACGAGATGGGCAGTACATGTCAAGACTGCTACTGCACTTCTGCACCATTACAAAGCTTTAAGAAATACTTTAGAAACAATTGCCTCATCAGACAGAAGTGAAAGTGGAACAAAAGCTGATGGTTTTTGTGAGGTAATGATTTCCCAATTTCTTTTTGGCTTCATGGCTTCTAAGATTACTTTTGAATCAGCAGAAACACTCAATTGGATTTTACAAACCCCCAATTTGTGTGCTGCTGAAGCAAAAACCTCAGTTAAGAAAACTACTGAAGTCTTGTTTGCACTCCGTTCAAATGAACAATTTGCTACCCTGTGGCAGGACTGCATGAATGAAACAAGACAGCTTGAAATAAATGAACCTTGGCTTCCTCGGCAATGGCATCTTCCCAGAAAGAGGGATTCAAGTTCTGATACAGCATCAGCACCCCAGAAGACTACTATAGACAAATATTTTCAGATTTTGGATGTATTAATCAACCAAATTAAGGAAAGATTTGATCAGGATAGCTACGAGATCTATGTGAAGATTGAGAGCCTATTTGCTTTCTGCAAACACTGTCCAACAATATGTGATTCACAGCATTTGAAGAAGTGACTTCTCATTTTGGAAGTGACTTAGATTATGAACCAGCTAGCTGTCTTGCCAGAGCTCATGTGTGGAAAAGGTGCCAACTGACATAGCTTGCCATAGCAAAGGAAATAAATGAGGTTGGCCTTGCTACCCGTTTATACTCTTACGTGGTAAAACTGCTAAGACTTTTCCTCATTATTCCAGCATCATTAGATTATGCAGAGAGGTCTTTTTCATGTTTAAGGAAAAACCTACCTGAGCGCCACAACAATGCTCAAAGACTAAACAGCATTGCAGTGCTCCATACCCACAAGGACACATTTACCAACCTTGATCTGAGAGAGATTGGCAACGTATTTGCATGAAAAAACGAGAAGCAGAGGGATTTATTTGGAAAATTCTTAAGATCACTATTTATTTATTTTTTTATTGACAGTTAGTGTTTATAGGAGTGTTGCCACAGCGGAGTGCTGTAATGCAGATTTGTGATTTATTCTGTGTTATATGGTCTGCTCTGTCCGACACTGTGGCCCCCTCACTTTTGTATCCGTGGCGGCACCTCTGCAAGTGCTTCGGATCGGTGCTATTCCGTCGTCGTTGTGTTATTTTTGTGGTTAGTATCAATTATGTCAGTTGGTTAGTTTATCATTGTTCGTCATTGTTCAAATGACTAAACCGAAGCTTCCGAGAAACCTTAGAGAATCCATGTCTTAGGTCAAAACATCCTTCGGAAGGTGACCCTTCAAACAATATATATATATATATATATATATATATATATATATATATATATATATATTATATATATATATACACACACACACACACACACACACACACACACACACACACACACACATATATATATATAGATATATATGGCCTTTTTTAATGCCTGAATAATTTTTTCCGTATGTACAGTTCATATGCCCCAGAAGTCCATCACCCCAGTGGCTTAATCAGGTGCAGCAAAATGTTCCTTGAAACAGCTGGTTACAACTCTGATCCTGAAGACATGGCATGAATAGTTTGATGAAGAAAGTTCGTAAAAACTGTAGGTCCGGTGATGCGGATTGGGGTCTGGAGGACAGATATCTCAGGATGAAAGCATGGGGACAGAAAACATAATTAGTGTGAGCAATGAGCATGGTTTCACCTTCCATTAATTTATCAGATTTACTTGTAGCGAGGCATCTGATTAGTTATGCACATCGTGGGGAGACATGATTGCACTAATTAGCCATCGATTTTAAGAAGAATTTGAGTAGTCGACGTGAATTGATAATGTAGCCTGATGTGTATATCATTAGGAAAAACAAAACAAAACAAAACAAAAACCTAATTGTATTGAGTAAAGCGAATGTAGTATTCTACAATAATGCGACCGACAAGTATGACTGAGTATGGAATCCGATAACATTTGCCATTAATTGATGACACAGTAGATAGATTATCCTAGATCCAGCACAAATTCGAGAGGAATGAAATCAAGGTTGCTTTAGTGGCGGAGCTGATCTGAAAGAATGTCCTGAATTAAAATTCGGGAGGAAATATGGTGCTTGGGAGAGATGAACGTAGGAGGTCGCATTGTCAATCCCTCGAACAATTGATTTGTCTGGAGTGAAGAACAGGAAGGGAGGTTCGGATGAGCTGGTGTCGGGCACATCAGCAAGTAACTGGAAAGACCAGAGAAGGACGAACGACGTCCTTGTGTTAATGTAAGGAATACATATGTTGTAAATGTATGGAATGTTGTTGACATTTAGAGAAAATGACATCCGGACAAAAATGAACGTCACAGTAATACTGCATGTGTGATGAACTTATTGTTAGTTTGCTTGATATTATTGCCCACCGAAATCTGATATAGAAACTAGAAAATGTCACTTTTGACGAGGGAGACGTCTAGCGGTTCAGAAAAGGAACTGCTCGGCATTGTGACAGTGAGCTTGTAGCTTACGTAAAGAAAAGAATATTGCTGAATGAATGGCTTGGTCACACTACAGAAGATTGCATAGGTAGCATTACAAGACAGAACAAGATGACATGAGCATGACAGATTGGCAGCAGCAGAGCCGGCAGCGTGGCGAAAGCAGTAATAGGACAATCAAACCCATGGTTCAGTGCAAGTATCAATGTGGGTGTCATTACTGGAGCTCACTCAGGTGTAGGTAACAAGCCTTGTCACTCTATAAGCAATCCAGACATAATGAACACAGTCGTGGATGTAAGAGGCGCGGCAGTAATTACATATTTTTGTATGAATTAATTGCTAAGCCTTAGACAGACAGCAGAACCTGACTGTCTACTATTGATAATTTTTGTACAGCAGTATCAACGCTATGCTTTGGTGCGAGGGGTGCCAGGTTCGTGACGGCCCTCCATCTGTGTGTGGATTGCCTTGCCCTGTGTGGTGCGCCTGCCTGCGGAAACTGGGATTGCTAATATATATATATATATATATATATATATATATATATATATATATATATATATATATATATATATATATATATATATAGCGGATCCCAGTAAATGCATGGTTCATGGTAATGATAACAACTTACTTTATATGTGACTTAAGCTGTATTTCAAATGCAAGATCAGTGCCTGCACTCATGCTGCATTTAGTTTTCCACATTCACCATTTACACACAACGATATTGCCGGTCAATGTCGGAAATTTGGTGACTTACCCCCATTTACACAGAAGGCGGATAGTTAACATAATTTGCTAGTGTTCAGCACTGTGATCAAAACAATGATGCCTTTGGTACCTGCCTTGATATGCGTGATATCTTTATACTTTCTGAATATCACAATAGACTAATGAAAAGATTGGAAGATATACAGACAGAATTTAGCCATCACTTGCTTTTTATTAGCACAACACCGCTTGTCATTAACTATTCTACTAGTGTGGAATACACATTAGCATCTCACACAGTTCCATCAAGTTGTGCATTTATCTCTTTTTCTGCTCTGATGGTCAAAAGCTCCCTTCTGGGGGACTCCTGAGTAGCACATACGGTAAAGTCTCGAAGCATGAAGTGCAGGATGCGTCCTATAACCTGGAGGCCAACAGTTCGTCCAGACTATTCCACTGCTGACCGTGGATGGGAGCTCCCAGGGGGCAGCACATAACTGGTCGAGCACTGCCCGGGTGAGAAGGGCTTAGATCGGCCAGGGTGTCCTTGGCTCACCGCACACCAGCAACCCCTGTAGACTGGCCGGGCAGCTGCAGGCCTGCCTGTAAGCTGCCCAGAGCTGTGTGGTCCTCCAACTCTAGCTCTGATGTGGCTGCATGGCCAGCCTGCAGAGTGAAAAGAAGCAAACAGTTGCCGGCATAAAGTGTGACTGGTTTTTACCGGCATTTCCCATTTACACTGAAAGTGATACTGCATCAGCGTCAGCACAGACACAGCAATTTGCTTCTGTATAAACATGCCTTTAGTCATGGCTGTTTTTTGTTGGATTTATTGGAACTGAAACTGTAAAAAACAGACAAACAAAAAAATTTCACTGACTTGTCTACAGTGAACTGTATTGTTAAATACATCTAATTTGTGTATGACTGTGTTGTTTTGAACAGCGAAACACCTGTCAAATGTACATTCCAATTTCCAAACCAAAGGATCAAATAAATAGGTAATTTAATAATGCCATTATACTGTGAATATGTCTTGCTTAATGATGCAGTGTTTTTTTTTTTCTTTGTAATACTGTTTGTATTTCAACAAATTAAATTACCACCTCCTCACAGGACACAATGAATGATCCCCTTACTGTTTGAGAACCCTGGCTGGGTTGTAATAGGTTTCTCACAGAACAAAACCTTTAGAAATGACTAAATGACTTATCAGTAGCCAGACACATTTACCTGGAGTGCCGTGTTTTATGAAACCAGCTTGTAAAATCGACAGAAGATGAATTACTTATTGATTTGGTAATTTTCAAGGTAGCACATATCCTGTACAGCATGTACTACCAACATCAAAGCCAGTCTTGCTGTGCAATAATATAAATCACCGCAAGGCTTAGTAGTGAATTCTTCACCACAGGTCCTTAATGAAGTGCAGTTTAAATTCATCAGGAAACGTGGTGGCCACAGTGTTGTATCTGTTGAACATTGCTGTTTGCCTGTTTTCTGTTTGCTTCTAAAAACCAGAAAACAGAATTGTCAGTTATACAGGTGTAATAGAAGACTGTGAGCTAAAACATCTGAGTGCAACTCTTTGGAGTTCAGTTTTCAGCCTCCCCCAGATCACACTGCCTCCTGGTGTTTGCGAGTTAGTTATTCACTATTTGGTTTTGAGCACAATGAATATTTGTTAGTACTTATTTTGTTAATCACTATGTATTTGGTTGTATTTTTATTAAAACACTTATTATGTACTTTTTGTTTTCTAGCTTTGAGTACTTTCTTCTCCAGGTGACTGTGGCATATGGGAGAGGCCGCCATGACATAATTGTGCTTTATCTACCCATTCTTGCTTTCTTTTAGGTTTGAACCTACTGTAGCATATCATTGCTGTTTGTTAGTAAAAAGATACCTGTATTAAAGCAAACATTTCTCTTTTATTCTTTTGTCTGAATTATTTTTTTGTCGTAGATAAATAAATGACACCTTGCCTATGCTGGGTAAGGTTTAAACCATATGCACGTTTTCCTCATTCTTTCATTTGTTTGAAAGGGACTCAAGGGGGGGGGGGGCACAATCTATGGGTGTTATTTTAATTCAGAGCTCTCCTTACTCCTGGTATAAGTAATGAGTGACGTAGTTAAAACAGCAGTCCTATAGCAGGGGCGCCACATAGGCATTCCTATCTCTGTGCTCTGAGTGAAGGTAAAGAATACATGCTGTTCAGTCATGTTTCTGTACACATCAGCTGCACAAGCAGACCTATTTCCCTTTGTGTTTTCTCATATAATCAGAGAAACAAATGCAGTTAACAGTAATGGGTAATATGCCTCCTATGTTAAACCTTCCTAGGGCATCTTCAATTGTTCTAACTGGTCAGATCTTACTACCACCACCCCTGAAATAAAAAAAAAGACTTTTGTAACAACTATCACCTCGGACAGGTCACACAACACTCAGGCAGTGTGTTATTTATTAATTTGAATGGTACTGAGACCCACCATTGTGGATGACAGAGAATTATAATATAAACAGGTAACTGGCTATTTTAAAGTTTACAATGTTCAAAAGATGAATAACCTTCAACAGTTTCCTGTTTGATTCTGTGTTCAGTGCAGAAGATAGTGGCGAGACCATCTCCCCGCCCAGTAAAGCAGGATTTCTGAGGAAAAAATACTAATTCAGAGGAGAAGCAGTTAGCAAATATTGTTATCAGTTCCAAGACTAATTTCAGTTGAGAAAAAATATAAATGAAGAGCCTCCACAGCTGGGTGGCGAGCTTCACCTGCCCCCACAGAGGGAGGAAAAGTGAAGCAAAATCTGCAAACAAATAGCGAGCTGGAAAGGGGAAGAGCCCTTGGTTACAACTAAAATTACATTTGTAAATGATTACTTATTAATAGTTTAAATGGTGCACCTGTTTAAACCCCAGACACTTGGTATAATGGATTTATATTCAACATTTTTAAACATCATTTACAGACTATAAAAACAACTACAAATATTTTGTCAGTGTCAAAATGATTTCCCAGTCCCTTTCCAGAGAATGAAAGCTCCAGATCAAGTATCACATTTGAAATGAAAAAGTGTAATATGTATGTCACTGCAGTCAAAAAAATTGCACATGAAAAATAGTAGATCCTTTTTCTTTTCATTTGATTACAGTTTGTGATAACGTTTGTAGCATTCATCTGTGGTTGGTTTATAGCGTGGCGAGGCTTCAAGGAGAGAGGAGGATTGTGTTCCTGCTGAAGAAACTGCTAGGGAATCTAAACCGACTGGAAGTTCTGTTTTCTCGTGCACGGAAGGATACCCGATGGGAGGTATTTATGAGCAGGTGTCAAGGGATCATATTTTTGTATAAAACCGAAAACAACATTTGTAAGGCCCTGCAGCAACACTTTTAAAAAGTAGTGGGGTTCCAAAACATATAGCTACACGTCCTGCATGTTACTACAACTGTTTAAATAACATACCTGTGTTTGTTCTTTTCATTGTTAACATGCTGACAACTTTTTACACTTATAACTTTAAAGTCTGTTTCAAAGCTCTTTCCAAAATGACCGCTCTAGTGCACTGATGGTAAGTGAGTTGTCAGGATGTTAACAATGAAAAGATAAATGACAAGTACATTATTTAAACAATTTTAGCAACACCTGGGACGTGTAATGCTATGTTTCTCGGAACCCCACTACTTACTCTTTAATGTTAAGTAAAAAAGAGATTCTGATAAATAATGCTTCAATGACTGAGACATAATTTCAAAACATATTAATAGAATCACAGGACAAATCAAATGTTCTCAGGTCTGCTTAAACTTTCACCAGTGGCCCATTGACCAAATGCTTTTCGAACTGCCGCTGCATACTATCAGCAGTGTTTGATGTTTCTTTCACACTGTTTGGTGTGTGGAGGTTATTATTATTATTATTTGGTTTGCTTTTATTTTTAATTAATTTGTTTAATTAAATATGTATAGTAGACCCTGATATTAATGCTACAGATATATTTACTTTTTTATTGTTTGTTTTAGATGCAAGAGGATTTTCATCTACTTAAGGTCAGACTCACCATTAAGTCTTTGGTGGATATGAGCTTGTATTATACAGCTCACTATACAATATGATTTATACTGTATACAGTTTTTGCTCAAAAGAGACAACTTCCCAATGTTTTGGTATTTTTAATATACTTTTGTCAAGGAAAAGTGTGTATAAAAACAAACAGTGGAGGTACTTATAAGCTTTTGATACGATGGTAACTACACTCACTTATTTTATTTCTATTAATAATTTTCCTATTATATTCCTATTATATATATATATATATATATATATATATATATATATATATATATATATATATATATATATATATATATATATATATAATATATATTAGTTCGACAGTGATTTGAATGAATGTGCTGCCTTCTTATGGACTATCAGGGAACTGCATGAACTGGGTGACGTTCCTCTAAATCTCCACAGGCCAAATGTAGGAGGAGACCTCAGACAGTGAAAGCTAAGCTCAAGTTTAGTATTTTGGAATCTAGTTTTTTTTTTTTCCCACTGTGGAGTTCTTCTTCAAATTACCAACAAATGGGAAAATACACCAACGCCCAATACTGGATAACACCAATTACCTCTTTAAACTAAAGTATTGCAAAATTGCACCAAAAATTGGATTGGTATCCTAATATTAAAAAATGATATCTCAATTTGGACAAAATCCTACACTATGGGCATGAAAGTGCGCGGACTTTGATTGTCAGTTCTCCTTAACAGGGATATGCATTTGTGGACGGGGCGTCTCTTCAGATTTCGAGATTCAACATCACTGAATTGGCATGCATAGTAAAAACTGTGCATCCACCAAAGGCATTATAGCCGACGTCATTTCGTTTTATTTTTAATTCTACCACCCAACATGTGAATAACTGCTGTTTTGTTGGTGAAGTAAATTAAGCTTTTCTTTAAGCAGTTTTAAAGATGACTTTTTTAGAATTGATCAATAAGAGCTACAATGGAAACCACTCAAGAGACGCGTTCAACCAGTCCCTTTTGGTTAATCTTTTTACGAACGACAACACCACCAACTCAACCGAACTCCCCTTGGACCCTCAATCAATTGGTATCGGTGTCTTACTCGCTGTTTTTATCTTATTTGCGATTGTGGGGAATATCTTAGTAATACTTTCAGTAATTTGCAACAGACACTTACAAACTGTAACGAATTATTTCATCATTAACTTAGCCATTGCAGATTTACTGCTGAGCATCATTGTACTGCCCTTCTCTGCTTCTTTGGAAGTCTTGAGGTTTTGGGTATTCGGCAGGATTTTCTGCAACATCTGGGCAGCTGTTGATGTACTTTGCTGCACTGCTTCCATAATGAGCCTGTGCGTAATTTCAATAGACAGGTACATAGGAGTAAAATATTCTCTCAAATACCCGACTATTATGACTGAGAAAAAAGCGGTGGTAATCTTGATTGTGGTCTGGGTGTCGTCTATGGTTATTTCAATCGGACCGCTTTTGGGATGGAAGGAACCCCCGCCTTCAGACGAGAGCGTCTGCAGTATCACCGAAGAGCCGGGCTATGCGCTCTTCTCGTCTTTGTTTTCATTCTACCTCCCGTTGATGGTCATCCTGGTGATGTATTTCAGGATCTACGTTGTAGCCAGGAGGACCACCAAAAGCCTGGAAGCAGGGGTAAAAAAGGAAAGGAACAAATCCAAGGAAGTCGTTCTTAGGATTCACTGTAGAAGCGTCCTGGAGGAGGCAGCTGCTAGCTCAAAGAATAAGAACCACCCGTTCCGAAGTTCGCTCTCCGTGCGCCTTCTAAAATTTTCAAGAGAAAAGAAAGCTGCTAAAACCCTAGCGATTGTGGTCGGGGTTTTCATTCTCTGCTGGCTCCCTTTTTTCTTTGTTTTGCCATTTGGTAAGTGTCCAAGAGTTTTATTTTACTTATTTAGTATTGTTTGACAAATAAAGTTGCTGTGCGCAAAAAAGATTCACTGGATGTAAGACCCGTGTTTTGTGCAAGATAAATATTATACTTCTGTAAATCGGATACATCTGAATACATTTTTAGTTTTCCATATTTTTAATTTTTTTATGTTGTTTGTTTGTTTAAAAGATGGGTGACCTTATCGCATGTAATCAATTTGTCACTGGGACAGAATATGCTGTGCACACATATGGAACCTAACACATCTTACAATGGCTCTGGCACATTCTACAGTTGTACGTAAGCATTAACCCATTGCAGAATTGGTTTACCCATTTTAGGAATCAGTATTTGCTTGTAGTATCTTTTTGGCATTTGTTGTAAACTTTTTATGATAGTAGAAAAAACAACCTGCACAGTGCTTCTCCTACTAGATTTTCTACTATAAGAATACTGGACGTCCACGTGTAAGTTATTACTGCAGAGATTTCTGCATGGGTAATGTCAGCTTTTCCTCAGGTTTATGTGGTAAAAACGCTGGACTCACAGACCTTATAATATCAATTTACGCACCACACAATATGAAACCCCAAATTATTTAAGTAGGCTACCCTAACCCTCTACTGTCAGCCGACCACACTGACACAGCAGTTCGTTTCGTTTAGATTTGTAAATATTAATTTATATCAACGTTAATACTATGGGTAATTCTAGCTAACAAGAATAGGTTAAAATACACGATAATTCATATCTCAAGCAATCGCAGCAAATTGCATTCTTCTTCTTCTTCTTCTTCTTCTTCTTCTTCTTCTTCTTCTTCTTCTTCTTCTTCTTCTTCTTCTTGTGTGTGTGATAACAGTTTTTTAAAAATAGTTAATTCATGGGAGTGTTTTATTTAATATAATTTCTAGAATTACGTGTAACAATTTTTAAGCATCACCCGCAATAAGTTACCATTTTATGTCAATTAAGACTACACTCTAAAACCAAGTGCTAAAGAAATCAATATGCATCTTATGCAATATGTTTAAAAACTATTTACATTATAATTATTATTTATGTATCACTACTTGTATGTTTGTATGTTTAAGGTATATCATCAAACAATTAAACACTAAAATGGGCTTAAAATATGTTGTATTCCATTAAAGAAAATGCAATTTGTTATTTGGTGAATTACACCAGAGGTTCACAGGTACTATTAAAACTGGAGTTCTAAAAACTTGAAGATTGCTTGAAACATAAATCATATGCAACTGATTTTCAGCATGTTGAATGATTTAAAAATATACTATGCAATATGCATAATATTTATGAAATATTAACCACGTGGCTAGGTAATTATTACCTATTTAATATCATTATGTGTGTTCTGGTGATTGTAGTTTCTGCTTAGATCATCACTTGCCATGCTAGCTACTATTCCAGCATAATAATAATAATAATAATAATAATAATAATAATAATAATAATAATAATAATAAATAAGAGTTGCCAGCAACTTTGCGGCTTCCAGTACTATTAACAGTACCCTTCCTCACAATTCTTCTAATTGTTCTTGATGAAAGAACTTTCTTTCTTCCAGACTAGGGAACATTGTGACAGTAGTTGAAATTTGGATACTGACATGCTTGGAAATCTTCTTGTATCCTTCTCCAGCTTAATGACAATAAATCAATTTTCTGCCTCAGTTCTTTAGATAGCTCTTTACTTTTTTCCCATATTGGCTTATTGGTAATGACAGCAATCATCCTATGCCTAACCCTGTTATACTTTCTAAGAATGTTCACCTACAATCCAGCATTTTCTAGACTTTTCTAGAATTGGGTTCTGCATTATCATATTGAAATTTCTAACACCTTGTAGACACTACTATCATAGCATCAAAGGGTATGAATACATTTGAATGAGCATTTTTGGAGTTTTGCAAAAAAATTGCTAAAATAAATAATTGCAGGCATCTATTTCTTGTAACATCAAGCAAAATCTTATATTTAACACAAAAATGTATATCACGTTATACAATACAAATAATGTATAATCAAGTAACATTTTAAATAGACATTGTAAGATTATCAAGCAATAATAATAAAAGCAAAAACTGATATTTACACAAAACTATGCAAATTACATTTAAAAAAAAAACTTCAATTAAAATCGCTCATCAATCGAAAAAGCTAGCTGACCTCTTCAACAATATTTTCGTAGTTTTAATTTGTTCCTGAGATCAGCCTCCCCAAATATCCTGACATCGATCACAATTGTACAGATTGAACAGCAAACTGCACCATGAAGGCTTTCTGGCTGAAATGTTGCACTTTGTTTTTTTAACTGTGTTTCTTTTGATAAAGAATAGGTGTGTAAATCTGATCTGCAGTTTGAGTTTTTGGTGTTACACCCATTTGCTGTCAGAAAATTAAATGTTTTTAACACCAGTATTGCTGTTTTGTTTTATTTTCAGCTAGTATTTCTCCATAAATGACATGCAATACCTTTGGGATATTCAATGCCAAAAATAAAATATACTGCAACCTTATAATATGCAACCTTTTCTGCTTCAAGTGGATTTTGATTTTTGCATCCGAGAAACTGAAATGTAGGAGAAGGTGTTTCGGGCACCTAAATAGAAAAGTACAGTAAACATTTTGTTAATTTACAAAACTAGCATTTACACACCAATACAATGTGTATTTCAAACCAGGTTTCAACATTTACACTAATAATACTCTCACTTCTGTTTGTCACAGTGAATAACATCAATCTATAATGCTTAATAAAGGTATTATTGGTAAATGTGAAATTAGAGTCCTCCTCCCATAATGTCCCTCTTAAATAATGTCCAGGTAACTAAATCCAAAAACTAGGGTGGTGAACTTAATAGAAACAAGAAACGGTAGTTGGCATCTAAAGTATTATGTTTAATAATGTTATTTCTCTTTGAGTATCTAAACCTATTTTATATATATATATATCTATATATATATATATATATATATATATATATATATATATATATATATATATATATATTACTCACACCAGATACCCTGCCACATCTATACAGAAAAGCAGCTTTTCGTTCTCCTTGAACAATGAAGGAAGGCAGAGAACAGCAACACTTGTTGCAAAACCTAAAACAGAGATTGTGGGATAACTTCAATAAGCATCCACGTGGCAGAGTGGTCCTACCAGGCCATTGCCACCACAGGAGGGGTAGAACAAAGGACAGTTTTGTATATATTTGTAGTCCAGATGGGAGCCATCTAAAATAGTTTCCCTTCAATAAGGCTTGACTCCCTTGGTGTTTGTGTGCACTTCACAATGCCCAATTGCCAGTATGAGACAGAGTGGTCAGCTGTCTGTCACACAGAAAAGTAATGTGAACAAATGTGTTTTCGGGTGACCATGAACTGCCTATTGTATGTGTTATTAAGAAACATTTGCATTATAAAATGTATGTTGGTATAAAAGGTAGTGGATGTTAATGACTACACATTATGCTTCTGTGCCAAAAGTAGTAAGTAACGTGAATTGATTTTGTTAGGCTGTACTTTTTTTCTTTGATTCCTCACTGGTATCTTGTGGTAGGCAATTCGATTCTTTTTACTGACTCGATTCATTTGATTCAGTTCAACTTGGTGAGTCAATTCAAAAGATTTACTGATTTGATTCACTGATTCAATTAATCAAAACCAATCAATGTAGACTGAATGCTTTGTTACAAAGGTTTATTTGAACAGAAGACAACAAATCATTCATGAACTGCACAACGGTAAATAGATAGCCAGAATCTATAGTTAGTTGTCTGGGTTCTTAAACATGAAATGACATATAGTTTGACAAACAATATTACATTTTAATAAGAATCCTGGAGAAAACATAAGAGCATGAACTATTTAACATTGTTTAGCCAGTACAACTGCAGTCAATTTAATAGCCTAACCTTACAAAAACTGATCTGCTGTTATTCTTATAAGTCAATTGAATTACATCTTCTTTATACAGCGTTGTAAGCAAGAGGTTCTATTTGATTTGACAGATCCATCCCTTCCTACCATACAACACTGCTACGAGAAGTTAAATGTTCCCAATGCACAATGCTACCATGGATTAAACCTGTTATAGCCGTTAAAATTTAATTTCAGTCACCACCAGAATGCAAAAACGTAACAATCACATTAGTCACACGACATGTCAGATTTTGAATTCATTTTTTATAAATACAACACAAAATACAATTCAATATTACTTACTTAAGCACTAAATATCTCAGCCTTAACTCAGTTGTATTGTTTTTTAATTTTTCATGAATCTGACTTGTTGCTTCATGGCATAACCATTCTGTCATTCTCTGTCAAGCCCAAAAGTGTTTCTACACCAATTTGCAGATCTAAAAAAAAAAAAAAAAAAAAAAATCAGTGGCAAATTTGCAAATGTACATTTCTTTAGACGGGCATTTAAGTTCAAATATCTTTATTTAGCTTGTTCTTGTAGCAGCATTACAAAGTTTATTCAGATATATAATAAACACCTATCATGTTTCTAAAACAAAGATATAAAAACTAACAACTGATTTAATCTTAGAAATAGGCAGGGTAATAGAATATTTAGTTGGAAGTGAGTTAAATTTATTAAAGAATAAAACTGGCATAGGAGAGATTTGGGGTTGTGCAGCCTCCTAAAATCCCTCAGTCACTCTCAGTATGCCCATACTACTCACCCTCCCTCTCTCCCTGCCACACAGCAAGGCAAAACAGTGTTTCAGACATGTTTTCCAACAAGGGTAGTGAATCTTGTGAATGATTATGGATGAAAATGGCAATATGTGATTGTTTTATGAATATATTTTAACATTTTGTGTGCTGCAATAAACCAAAGGTCAAAATGGACACTTTGTGTAATGAAAGGTTAGAACCTGAAAAAGACTGGAGTTCTACACAGGACACATTTAAAAATTAAAGCTATGTTAACACTTATGTTGTTATGAGGTATGTGAACTCTATTAATTTAGGTTTTGGTTGTCGGTTTCTCTTAAAAGGAACACAGATCTTGGAAAAGTCACCACTTAATTGTTATTCAAGATTAACAGGACCTAGGGTGTTGGTTTATACATGGTAAACCAAGGTAAATTCAGTGGCGTAATGTAAGCCCTTGCAGACTGTGTACTGGTATTTAAATAAATATCCCTTACCTCAGGCTCACAAGCTTCTCTCACCAACAAAAATTCTCGAGAAATGCATCTATCAAGCTCTTTTTTTAGAGAGAGAGTGTAGTAAAAAAACAGTTCCTTCTGCTGGCTATTTTCAGATAATGTTAAAGATCTCTGGTGTGCGGATATGAGAAGTCAAAGAACAAATGAGGAATTAACAGTAAAAACTCAATATCCCACAATTTCAGCTTCACCTCATTTTGCTTAATATTAAACATTTCAGTTTGTTCAATTGGTAACAGGATGTAAGGTTAGGTTAGCTAAAGAAAATAATAATAAAATAATAATAATAATAATAATAATAATAATAACTATTATTATTATTATTATTATTATTATTATTATTTATTATTATTATTATTATTATTATTATAGAAATTAAAGAATTGTGGGTTATGAATTAGTTGTTTTTTTTCTTCCAGGGCACCCTCTTGTGCAAACAACTATGGTTGATTACAAAGAAGAAAAAAACAGTTAGCTCTACTTCTTGAACGTTAAGCCTATTTTATTGTTAATACAATATAGACTTGCAACCTTCACAAAAGGTCTTAATTCATAGTTTAAAAAAAGAAATGAAAACTAGACCATGGGCCCTATTCACAAAGCTTTACCTCATGAGTTATTTAAACAAGTTGTCATTTTTACTATTGATATGAAATTAAAAACTGTTCCATGAATATTAAACGTTAATTCATTAAACTGACTCATGTGGTAAAGCTTTGCGAACACAAATAAATGAAACCATCGTCCTGAATAAGGCACAAGAAGCCGAGGTTGTTTAGACCTGACTCTTTCCTTAATTTGCAGGCTTCATGAATAAATGGCCGTCTCTGCTGGCCTCTGTACACAAGACATTCCTTTGCAAACATAGGCCAGGTCACCTTGTCAGAGCCTCAGAATGTCTGGAGCTGGTGCCAGCATCCTGTAAGTACACAGACCCCCGATTCGAACACTCTGACCTTTTCACACATTACGGTCCACTGCTCTAATTATGGAGCTAACAGTGCCCTATAATTGAGGGTGTACTCCCCTGCAAAGCCTAGCAGCCTGTCAGATTTAAGCAAAATGATATATCTCCTCCCAGCACGCAATCCTGCATGTCTTCAGCAGGGTAGCTCCCCACATCTGTGCCAGAAGTTCACGGTCAATTAAAGCGTAAATAAATGGATAACGCAGCATTGACATTGTTGAAATCATCGACCTGTCTAATGCTGGACACAAAGCTGGTCAGTCTGCAAGCTCTTTGCAGAACATTGAAAGTGAAAACCTCTGTGTTTATTATGCCAGTGCCTGGCAGTGATCCAGCATTCCTGAGGATATATTTTGTTTGTAGCTGTTGCAGATCGTTTTTTCCCTGTTGTCTGAATGTGTTGCCTTTTTCTAAATTTTAAGGGCGTTATTATAAACACATATTGATAAGACATCAAAGGTACATTGGAGGCATTCATTTATAGCAGAATTCCTTTCAGCATCATCAAAAATATATAGACACTAAGATCGCTCAAATCGGACAATACAAATTTCTATGTCAAAAATGGACATTAGTGGAGAAAATCAGGGGCCATCTTGAAAAATGGTAGCCATCTTGGATTTTCAGGTGGCTGACTTTTTTTTTCTTGTTGACTGGTCCATTGAGATCATACTGAACATTTTCATGCTTGTATCATCATTTGAACAATAGTCTCTGTTATCCGCTATCTGTTGTGTATCCGGCTGCAGTGGGACCAGAGTAAGGGTGGTTTTGTAAAAATTAGGATAAAGGAATCTTGTTTTAAATACCATTAAACAGCCGTAACAATTACTATATTCACAGAATTATTGTTTTGAGATACAGCTTTTATTAGGGAGTTCCCCTAAATCCAGTGTTTAGAAAGATACAGGGTGTTATGCTTGTGACAGGGTAGATGTCTCCCGTGTGGGTGCTTGCATTCGCTGGTGAGTGCCAGGCAGGAGATCGAGACAGGATTATTTATTTACATGTCAACACACTGAACAGCTAGAGTGCATTCAAGATAGTGTACAAAAATGGGAAGTGGGATTTACAATCACTGAACTAATGTTTTGTGTTGAATAAGAAAGGAACTCTGGCTATTGTATTCCTATATTTGTGGGGACTTCTCATTGACTCTCACTATATTTTTATTTATTACTTCTAACTCCAGCCAGAGAAAACTCCACACAGGGTGAAAGTCAACAACAAACTAAATATTTTGGCGCTTTTTTTTTAAAAAAAAAAAGGCATATTTAGTTCTTAAAAAGGTATTTTACAAAGAAACAATTCAACAGCTGAAATCACTCCATATCCAGTGTCCAATTAACTGTCTCACTAATTAGGTGATTAAGTGCGTGTCATGGTGTGGCAAAGTGGAGGGGAACAGGTATAGCGGTGATGCGATGTAGGAGTGACAGGCAGACAACAGTTTCCAGTCAAAAGGTGCTTTTATTTATAATCCAGGTCTGGTGACCGTAAAATAATAAATCCCCGGCGATACACAACCATGCGTAAAGCATGGAGATAGCAAAACAGGGCACAGTCCAGAACAAAAATGAACCCACGGTCACCAGTCCTGGGTGAGTGCAGACGTGAGGGTGCGTGGTGAATACACAGATACGGTGGTGTGCAGGGGTGCTCCGAACAGTGCTGACCCCTTGCGACAGCTCCGGAGTAGTGCTCTAACTGTCTACAGTAAAATAAACACAGACAGTTAATAAACAAACACAACATGTAATCACAAAAACACTGTGAGTTCCACTCTCGCTCCTTCTTCCTCCAAACGTTCTACCCAAACGAAGGAAAAGATCAGCGTTACCCTGGCCCCTATATGTAATCCCGCATGACATCAGAAACAGATTAGCAGCTTCCTCTCGTTTACCTTTCAAATCAATACGGTCTTACAACAGAGTCGCGCTTCTTTCCAGGCTGACCCACTTCCCTGACCTGGAAACGAACTGTCAGGACAGCCCTTCCAGATACGTCTCTTCTCATTCTTTAGCGCCCTCACAGGTCGGGAGGAAGATTCATCACCAGAACTCATCTTTCCGTCACACATGGTCAAGAATGAATGATTGAGTGATTAAAAAGAAACCAAAAACATTTCATCAGCGTCCATCATTTATATACCTTTTTTTTTCTCAAAAATAAATGTGATTTAATAGTGTGTAACAGGGAGAGATCTGTGCTGACTCTGCTGGCGTGTCTACAGGGCTGCAGGAAGAGGGCGGCAGTCGTCCAACAACCGCCTGTGAGTCATGACAGTGACACGGGGAGGTGGGAAAGTGGGTGTGTGGACTTTCCCCCTCTCTGAATGGCGAGTTTGAAGCCATGGGAGCTGATTTCTTAGCTCGCTCCCGTGACTTCCCGACTCGAGCAAGGGCATGACGACGTGCTGGGCAGGCTCTTTGACCAAACGGCGGTGGTAAATGGTCCGGTGGTCGAGCCCAGACGCGCCGCCACGTACCCCCACTTTGAAATTGATCGAGACCTACTGTACCGTGTTGATAAATTACCCCAGACCGGTGAAGTGCGTCATCAGTTGTTCATTCCTCAGCCCTTTAAGGAGGATTTGTTGCAGCTGGCTCACGCTATTCCCCTGTCTGGTCATTTGGGAAGGGATAAAACTAAAGTAAGGCTTGTGTCACGGTTCTTCTGGCTGGGGCTGGATGGCGATGTCAAGCGGTTTTGTGAGCGTTGTGGGGAATGTCAAAAGGCCAGCCCTAGAGCTGTTCCACGAGCCCCACTGGTGCCTTTGTCCCTAGAGGAAGCTCCATTTGAGCGTATTGGGATGGACATAGTTGGGCCATTAGAGAGGAGCGCGGCAGGATACACCCACCTACTTGTCATTCTGGATTATGCTACGCGTTATCCAGAGACTATTTCCCTCCGATCTATGTCCGCTAAGTCTGTTGCCAACGAGCTTGTTAAGGTTTTCTCCCGGGTGGGGATTCTCAAGGAGATACTAACCAATCAAGGCACCAATTTTATGTCCCGGCTTATCCGTGGAACATGTAAGCTTTTGGGAATTAAGACCATTAGGACCTCGATGTTTCATCCTCAGAGTGACGGTTTGGTGGAACGCTTTAATAAGACCTTTAAGAACATGTTGCGCAGGTTTATTCATAGTGATGTGCGTTACTGGGACCAGCTGATTCCTCCCCTTCTCTTTGCGATCAGAGAGGTTCCCCAGGCTTCCACAGGGTTTTCACCATTCAAGCTGCTGTATTGGCGGAGACCCCGGGGCGTGCTAGATCTGGTCAGAGAGATGTGGGAGGAGCAGCAGGACAATTCGACCAATACCGTCCGGTATCTGTTGAGAAATGGGCGCATGACAATTTGCAGCAGGCGCAGCACAGGCAGGAGACACAATATAACCGAGGAGCCCGGTTGTGCACATTTCAGCCGGGGGATAAGGTACTTCTGTTGTTACCCAGTTCTGAGTCGAAACTCTTGGCTAAGTGGCAAGGACCCTTTGAGGTTACACGCCAGGTTGGGAAGGTGGATTATGAGATCTGCGAGCCGGAGTGACGGAGAGAGAAACACATTTATCATATCAATCTCTTAAAGCCTTGGTTGCAGCCAGAGGTGTTGTTAGTGGTGCATGCAGATGACGTCACGGACCTGGGACCTTATCTTTCTGTGTTGGCAAGAAAAGGATTGGTACAGATTGCTGAGAATCTGACACCAATGCAGAAATGTCAGGCTCAAGGTCTGGTGGCGGAGTTTCCTGATGTGTTCTCTTCCATCCCAGGGCAGACTCGAGTAGCCCATCATCACATTGATATTGAGCCGGGGGCGCTAGTTTGCCAGAGGCCGTATCATATACCTGAGCGTAAAAGACAGGTAATAAAAACGGAAATTGACGAAATGCTGAGACTGGGGGTAATAGAAGAGTCCCAAAGTGACTGGAACAGTCCAATCATTTCAGTTGATAAGCCAGACGGGTCAACTCGATATTGCATTGATTTCAGACAAATCAATGAGAAATCGAAATTTGACGCTTATCCGATGCCCCAGGTAGATGATTTGTTGGAGCGTCTAGGCATAGCTCATTTTATGACGACACTGGATTTAACGAAGGGGTACTGGCAGATACCCCTGACTCCGGAATCTAGAGAGAGGACGGCATTTTCGACTCCCTTCAGGTTGTACCAATTTAGGACCATGCCCTTTGGCAGATGATGGATCGCATCTTGCGGCCCCATCAGCAGTACACCGCTGCTTACATAGATGATGTGGTTATCCACAGTGAGGACTGGCCCAATCATCTGTGTAAGGTAGCGGCGGTGCTGCACTCTTTGCGGGAGGCGGGGCTCACTGCTAACCCAAAGAAGTGTGCCATTGGGAAGAGTGAGTCGGAGTATTTGGGGTATCGAGTAGGAGGCGACCAGATCAGACCGCTAGTTGCTAAGGTGAAAGCCTTGGCTGACTGGCCGGTTTCTACAACCAAAACCCAGGTGCGCTCTTTCTTGGGACTAGCGGGCTATTATAGAAAGTTCATCCCAAGCTTCGCTACACTCGCTGCTCCCTTGGCAGACCTCACCCGGAAGGCTGCCCCAAATACAGTTCAGTGGACGGAGTTGTGCCAGAGGGCTTTTCTTGCCTTGAAGCGGAGGCTGTGTAGTAAGCCAGTGCTATGCAGCCCGGATTTTGGTAAGAGGTTCACCCTGCAGACAGATGCGTCAGAGACAGGTCTCGGGGCAGTGTGGTCGCAGGAGGTTCGGGGAAGCGAGCACCCAGTCCTGTACATCAGCAGGAAGCTCCTTCCCTGCGAAAAAAATTATAGCACCATAGAGAAGGAGTGTCTCGCAGTAAAATGGGCAGTCGAGTCACTGCGGTACTACCTCCTGGGGCGACACTTCACCCTGGTCACAGATCATGCCCCCTTAGCATGGCTTCACCGGATAAAAGATAGCAACGCCAGAATCACACGGTGGTACTTGGCCTTGCAGCCCTATGCCTTCAGGGTAGTCCACCGAGCAGGAAAGCTGTATCAAAACGCAGACTATTTCTCTCGGGAAGGCATGGGGGTGTAACATTTTCGAATAAACTGGTGGTGTCATTCTGAGGGGAAGGATATGTAACAGGGAGAGATCTGTGCTGACTCTGCTGGCGTGTCCACAGGGCTGCAGGAAGAGGGCGGCAGTCGTCCAACAACCGTCTGTGAGTCATGGCAGTGACACGGGGAGGTGGGAAAGTGGGTGTGTGGACTTTCCCCCTCTCTGATTGGCTGGGAGGCGAGTCTTGGGGGGTTGTTGGTCCAACCCCTCTGCTGTTTCCTCAGGTCTGCCTTTGTAGACGCGTTGTGTGTGTGCGGAAGCGCTGGTTGAGGATGGAGAGACCAGCTGGGAACAACGAACAAGTCAGAGAGTGACAGCGGGGAACCCTTGGGCAGACCCCGAACTATTGTTTAGAGCAGACAGGGAGCCGACAGAGTAGGACGGTGATCCGGGTCGTGCGGGTAGCAGCGACCGGGATAACGCTGCCGAGTGCAGCACCTTTTATTTGTAGTTTTATTACTGTTTTATTTTCCCTTGTTCTTTTCGCCTTCTGTTTTCTATATTATTTTGAGCACCTGCGAGTGTGCCCGCAGTTATTCCACTTACCAGCTTTGGTATTTCCGTGGTGCTGTTTTTATCATTGTTGATAGGCAGCCCACGGACAACAGTGCCCTCTGCGGGTAAAACCGTAAAAGTTCTAAAAATAAAACTGGGCACCTGGGTGGTGTTCCAAGTACAACTGTTCTGTCTCGTGTGTCAGTGAATTACCCACCACCCTTCCACATAGTGGTAAGTTTCTTTTGATGCTCGATGTGTATACGTATATATATATATATATATTATATATATATGATATATTATATATATATATATAGATATATATATATATATATACCAAGAAGACTGAAACTCCCAGAAGCAACTCAGTAGCAATAGCTGCTTTCACTATGAGTCCATGATCATATGTGCAGCTCTGAAACAAAGGAATTCACCAACTTGTTTTTATTACTAGTTGCTATCAAAAAATATAATTACAATTCCAATACACCTCTAACATTATGAAGACAAGTGAGATCTACAAAGGTTTACCGAATTATTCAAATCTCTCACAATCTCTTTTAGTCTAATATAAGTATTTAGACTTAAGATATTGTTTATCTTTTAGATTGATAACAAAAAATGTGAACAAATACTATAAAGAAAGAAAAACACTAATGCATAAAATTAGCATTCAGAGTTTTTTGTTCTAGTACTAAAACATTACAAGATGCATATTAATTTCTGAAAAAAACAGGGCAAATGTTCTGTAAATCTTTTCATCTGTAAATAATGGTAGGGAGATCATAAAACATGTGACACTGCATGCGCAGCAACAAAACAATATATTATCATTGGAAATAATGACGTAAGTTCTGCATTTAAAATTGATCAATAAAGAATGTATATATTTCTTCTTTATTACCATTGTGCTTTGCCTGCTCAAAAAAAAAAACTGCTTCTGGAACCCTGACTGAGGTTAATTAATAATGGGTGGGAGAATATAACACATCGCTGGAGTGGAAAGGTGGCTGTGATTTGCACCACTGTTGCATGCAGATTTCTAGTCACGGTCTGCCGTTTGTTGTTAGTTATCTGCAGATGTTGCTATTCCAGGGAGCCTGTCTGTAGCACACACGGGCACACATTATCATGCCCTTTGTGAAGTCATTGAGAGCCTTCTGCTTTTGCACAAATGTCACACAACTTTTATAGGTCCACTGCTCCACTAATCACATTGAGATAATAATGCAGACAGATTGTCTATTTTTTTTTTTTTTTGTTGCTATTTTTTGTTTGATTTATATTCTCTATTATTATTTTTTTGGCCTGTTAGTGCATTTAGAAGAGCAGATACAAATTATTTTGATAAGCTCAAGGCAGCCTGGTAGTAATAATAATAAAAATAAATTATATTATTACAAACAAATTGCTTTTGGAAAATAAATTTTCCAAAAGCAAAACAAACCTGGCAAAGATTCATGAGAAGTGATTTAGACCTATCATGCAGATAGAACCACTGAAACCGCAGAATGTGTGCCAAGAAAAATAACACGAATATAGATAAAACCATCAGAACTTTGACTTGCATTTAGGCATAATCATTCATACATGACAGGCATTTGGGCTACAAGAAATGTAACCTTCCAGTTTGGGCAAATAATTACTCCAGTTCAGTATAAATAAAAATCTATCAGCCCATGTCATGAGTATAAATGGTGTAATTATAGCCGCTTTAGTTCAGAGTGGTGAAAAAGGTTAAGTAAATGTTTATATTCCACCTGATATGGACACCAGCGCCCGGGGAATGTACTGTCCATGGGTGTGCAATACACCAGCGCCCTGGGAATGCACTCTCCGTGGGTGTGCAATACACCAGCGCCCTGGGAATGCACTCTCCGTGGGTGTGCAATACACCAGCGCCCTGGGAATGCACTCTCCGTGGGTGTGCAATACACCAGCGCCCTGGGAATGCACTCTCCATGGGTGTGCAATACACCAGTGCCCTGGGAATGTACCGAAACCAGTAGTACATTGAATGCTGGGGAAGAACAGTGACAGGGAAGCACCAGCACTGTGGGTTACACTGGCTTGTTCAATAAAGCCAGTCCATACATGAATAATTTGAATTGTGTTCAGATCCTCTTTTCTGATCCAGTGTGTCTCCAGGCTGATCTCATACTGTCTTTCATAATTGCTATAATCCACACAGTACTGTGATTAATCTTAAACTTGGTACAGTAGATGAAAGAAAAACTAATAGTATGTTTTACTGTTGAACAAACAGCTACAACAGTTGCTAGCTAAGGGGTCAAGACTAATGGTTTAAACTGATGCCCCCTGTTGTTTGACACTAGACTGCTGTAATAAATCCCTAAAGTTATATTCTAGGTATTAAATAGTTTTTGTGTTTGAGTAGTTTGTAAATGTTTATTAACAAATAACAACAGGCAGTCAGAAATGTGTATTTTGCCCTTCCTAAAGTAAACTGTACAGCTTTAAATTGGGATATTCTGTAAAGCAGTCCCAGCTCAGCAGGCTCAAATAAATGTAACCTCATCACATCCCAGACAGCCCCAGGCAGGCATTTATTAAAGTTTATTACTGTTACTGAATCTTTCTGAGCACTAATCTTTCTAAGGCAGAATCTAATGATTGGACCTGCTGGAGTTAATATCTCAAGGTACTTAGTAGTTCCATACATTTTCTCCAGCATGTACATTTGTTTATTATATATGTCTCAAAAATCTCATTTTAAAAGAAACACATATTGTAGCAAATGTGTGTGTGTGTGTGTGTAGAAATCTGTGGAAATATATATATATATATATATATATTCCCCAGATTTTGTTACATAATGAAATCTTCTATTTTCTGTCAAGAAAATCTGCAGGTATCTTAAACATATCACCATAAATCCCTTTATCCCTTTGTTTTTTTTTCATTGCCGTGGAAATAACAGACCCTTTAGACTGAATAAATAAAAAGTTTATGAACAGAATAAAGCTGAGAACGTTTTTCTCTGGGTTGTTGTCTAAAAACATTTTAGGTTGCCTGTATAAATTTTTGCAGATTTGAGGATAGCCTTTCGTATCATATTATGTCTGCCATCTGGTTTAGTTGCTATGCATCCTGACTGTGGGATTCTGTAGCTGGTGTTAGAGCAAATACTTTTTAAAGCAGTATCTTGAATTTATTTTTTGTCTTCTTACATTAGCTGTGTTAAACATTTTGCTTTGCAAAATATGAATTTGCACATGAGAACATTGAAAAATCATTGAAAGACTACACAATTAACAATATCTTTGCTGGGTGTAATTTCTATATTTTGTTATGTATTTTTTGTATACAACTGTAAGTTGCCCTGGGTAAGGGCATCTGCTAAGAAATAAACAATAATAACAATAATAAATTCATACTTGAATTAATTTAGAATGGCAAACTGCAGTGCTCCAACTAACACCACAAATGTAACCCTCAAATTCAGTATCGCACATCAGTCTTTGTTCCTAAAATACATGGCAAGGTATGGTCTCTGTATTTAATGTTAATTGTGCTATGTGAGTATGCAGTCTATACACGCATCTGAAACTAATTGGACGGCATCCTGTTCAGAAACTGCCTGGTGCGTAGTGAGTGAAACAAGGGCACAGGTTTGTGCACTGTGAACCATTAACACTACTGCAGACTGCTCCAGAAAGCGTTTTGTTTAGATTAGCTTGGAACAAGTGGCAGGACTGAATAACGGTACAGAACCATACCGAGATATACAAATCAAAACAAACTCTTGGTTTTATTTTTACAACTTTAGTATGCAATTTACAGATGTCTAGCGGCAAATATGGGAAGATCTTTTTTTTTTAAAAAAGAACACAGTATTCTGAAATTCTTTCACATATTCATATAAGTGTCAGATGCTAGAATAGAATCAGTGTGTCACTAAAGTAGCCCTTTAATTTCCAAAACATGGCCTGACTTCTCAAAGTAACATTTGTCAAGTTCTAGTTGGTCTGCTGTGATTCAGTAAGCTTCCTGAATATAAAAACTCAACCAGACAACTTATTACAAGCTTCATCAAGAGATGCAGCTTTTAGCAGACTTTTAACATGAGGGTAACATTGTTTATAAGTGTTAATGTAACAGGAAGTGTGATTATTCGTCTGTTTGCACCCTGTTACACTAAATCGAAAACGAAACTGAACCAAACCTATAATGAGGCATTCTGCATGACTGGAAACTGGAAAACAAGACAGCGATACAATATAAACTGTGTTAACAATATGGTATTGGTGATCCTGGAATGGCACAAGAGTTAAAGATACTTCATATAAGATACAGACACAAAACAAATATATATTCAAATTTTGAACATTTTAAAATAGCAATCAAACAGTGGATTTAAGTGGAGTCTTCCATTCACTTCAACAAAGCAACACATGTTAGCCATCCAGCCACGGGCTGGCATTGGGGAAATATGAAATATGGGAATATTTCTCTTCCTTTGTATAAACAAAGTGTTTCCTGCAACAACAGCCTTGAAATGAATCCCAACCAACATAAATATTTGTGTAGTGAGCAAAGTGCTCCTGCTGTAATGCCTGAAGCTACACTAAATGAGGAGGGTAATTTGGTTTCTCTAGTTCCTAGTTTCCTGCTGCCCTGTGTAGACTTACTGAGATAGATCCACTGAAACAGCAGAATGTGTGCCAGGAGCTAAACTGAATACTCTGGAGGAAGTGTAGGGGAGCAAGTTTCCAGCTTCTGTGATTACTTGTAGGCCATATACTGTAAGACTAGTAAATGGTGAGATTGCGTTTCTCCTGGCACCTCCTTGATTCACATTCACGGGCCACAAGGAAAAGTAGAAAGAAAGGTTTCTTTTCCAGTGAAAACTGTTCTATCAATATCAAGAATTTAGGGGCACTAAAACTAGGATAATGCAAATCTATGCATATTCTCATTGGGTAGCAATTTGGGGCTCATAACCGGTAACTCAATTCTACAATAAACAGACCCACAGAGGAAGGAAGAAGTGACATAGGATGAGTGAAAGGTATTTCTCCACTAACATTATACAGGTTTATACTTACCTGGCACCCCAGTACACTAAGGTTTCTCAAATTATTTCAGGAAAAAATCATTGAGAAAATGGTCTTGCTCTAAAATGTCTGCATGATGCCAAAACAGCTTCTAACAATTTCAGATAAACAAACAACAGGGCTAGACACATTTCATACACATCACAGATAGCTGCTAATTTCCATCTAAAAGAAGAACCTTCAGGATTGTGGGCCTTGATGCCACCTAGTGGCTGGCTGCCAGAACAACATCTAAAGATTTTGATTCATCACAAATAATTTTCCTAGGCTTAGCAGTTAATAGTTTCGGGTCAATTTTTATTTAAGTTACAGGGCCAAAAGCTCTGTAAGAAGAAGAATGTTTTTATGCATGTTACTGGTATATTATATGCTTATACCAAATTGTAAATTGTAAAGCCATAAAATGAAACACATATAAAATCTGAGATAAAACTATAAGAAGCCATGTAGATTTCAGCAATGTATTTCTCATAGTTTAATGTCAAGAACAAAGAACATAAAATTATATAGAAGAACTTTGAAGACGTTAATAAGAAAAGGGATAGTATATAATTTTTGAGCCAACAAACCCAATCAAGTCATCTGTAATGAGTAAATATTCCTAATGTCTCTCTGTCCCTAGACTATAGCAGGAATTCTTTCAAATCTGTTTTCAAATCCTATTTATAAACACTAAATTGATAATGGTTTATTGCCTTTGGAAAGACATAAATGAATAGGTGGAGTACCTCCGAGAAAGAGAGTGAATAAATTCTGCTTCATCTGTGAGAAGTTGTCAGTCACTGTTATTCGTTTCTACAGAGAACAGAAACAGCAGACACAAATAAAGCCGTACCAGTTGTTCAAAGCAGCGGGTGACCTCAGCCACCAATTTCATCCCTTGACACACATACTGCAATCTACAAAATGCATGTACTTTCGAGGTTCAGAAATTAAATGTCACCAAGAAGGATTGATGGTGTGTGTTAAAATTGGGTTAAATATATCTCCAGAATGGAACACAAAATTCCCCACAACAATGTGTTACCACTTTTACTATTTGGCAAGTGACTAAAGGAAAAAGAAAAGCTCTGAATGCATTATTTTTCTTTTCAATGCCAAAAAATGATGCCGCCTAAATATTGTATGTCTCTTTCAACAGTTTTTTCCAATCAAAAATTTGGCTACAGTTCAAGAATGGCTTAATAAACTGACGGACTGAATAAGTGTTCTTTTTGTGGGCCGTATTTTAAAGCATTTTTTTTTTTTTTTTTTTTTTTAGCAGTCAAGAACAGTTCAGTAATTATCAAAATTTTATTTTATTTATAAAAACAAACTTTGAATGAAAAAAAAATCTTGAATTAAAACTTAGTGAAAGGGCCCTCTGTCCTGTCCACACTTATCAAATAACAAGACATAGTGCTGAAGTTATTTGGCAGGTTCTGATGAGCAGAAGTGGACCCAGTGCTTAGAAAATATTTCCGTAACTCAAAACCATAGCAATTTGAAATTATAGGTTTTGACATTGAGACACTGTTATGTATTGCTGGGTAGTAGATTCTAATAGTGTATGAAGGGGTCCACAAGCAATCACAACACAAAACTGAATGATTTGCTTTTATACTTTTCCGTTCCAACAACTTTTGACAGAAAGTTGACAGAAAGGCAAAGGTAGTTTTTTTTTGTTTTTAAGAAAGAGGAATAAAAACGATTTTAACAATATAAAACAACTTATTCAGAAAGGGGCTGTTCAAATGTTTCTCGTTTTTACACTGCTAATGAAATTGTGTTCTCAAGTCTACAAAATGTGACTTTGAATTTGAAAATGGAACCAGAAATAGTGTAAATAAATTATTGATTTTTCTGGAAGAAAACTCTGTCTGCCAATCAGAAAGAAAGTTTTAAGGCAGACATTTTTCATTTTTAAAGGTTTTTAGTACAGTTTTTTTTTTTTTTTAGAAAGGAAAGGCAATTAATTTACTAAACCAGAAATAAACAACTCTGATATTTATTTTCAGGGCTTTTATTCATAAAACATTCTTTAAACAACTTATAACTCAAGGCTTTTGGCAATTGGGAAAATAAGCTTTTTGTGAATGGGGAAAACAGTGGGCTGCCTTGTTCAAAGTTATAGATGGCTTTGAGTGATGGTTCCAAGTAACAATTGGGAAAAAGCAGCAATCACATCTACAAAACTTCTGTTTCTTTAGAAGCAATTTTAAAATGAATATAACCTGTGTTCTCGTATTTTGTTTCCTTACTGCAATGGTTGTACAGTTTTAACTTATAAACAAGGTAGCATGACGATTTGTTAATACAGCAGTTGTAAAATGTTCTGAAAATGATTTCTACGCCTCCTGGAGTAAATACAAATTCTTTGTTTTCCAGGTTCTTTCTTCCCAGCTCTGAAACCATCTGAAATAGTTTTCAAAGTGATCTTCTGGTTGGGCTACTTCAACAGCTGTGTCAACCCTATCATTTACCCCTGCTCAAGCAAAGAGTTTAAGAGAGCTTTTATAAGACTTCTCAAGTGTCAGTGCCAGAGGAGGAAGCGTCCTTTGTGGAGGTTCTATGACCAAAGGTGGAGAACATCTGCCAATGGCTCAGGGCGAGGATCCTATGGTGACATCAAGCCTAGATTCTCCCCCAACGATTCTTTCTCGCTTAATAACTCTTTGATGTACAACAACAAGAGGAGAACTCTTAGTCTTCGGGGGTGGAAGCTCTTCCCACCTTTTCAGAAGTCGCCTTTCCAGCTGAAGGAAAAATTTAACAATCTCTCAAACAAGATTAAGATGGGGCCTAGCAAAAGCAGTGTGCCCAACCTCAGCAAGGCAGAAATCGAGTCTGTTTCGATGGGAATCTGCAGTGACTTTACAGAGCAGAATGACTATGAAATGCATGATCTATCTGACTGCTACTGGCTCAGAGAAACTGATATCTAGCAAGCCAAACCTCCAGTGCTATGTATATCTTTTGAATTGTTGTGTGAAGATAAAAAACTCGCTCATAGGCAGTGAACAACAGTTTAGGCCTTTCTTATTTGAGGCCTGCATGGGTTTGGTTTAACTCAATACTGGTTGTAAATTACAAAAGTTGATCAGATTTAAGCACAAAATAGGCCTGATGTGAAGCATAACAATTGAATGAATACATCATTTGTTTAATGTAGGGTGTGGAGGAATTGAGTATGCCTTTTTTTCCACTGAAGTTCTCACATTTTGTGTGCCGAGTTTAGCAAACTAAACAGCATTTCCAGTTCTATGGAATACTAGAGGGGAACAATTGTTTTATGAAGAGATGTACCAATGTATTTAAATACTTGTAAAATAGGTGTCTCCCATACACAGAACCAACATTGAAGTTTTGGAAAGAGAAGGAGGAACGAATGGTTAAGTTTACAATTGCTTTTAGGACCCGTAATGGAACAAACACAGCACTATCACTGCATCTTCATTATTCTACTATTTTTCTAAATTTTGGATATGTGAGTTTAAGGAATGGCACAGCATTAGGGGCTATTTTGGCTTGATTAGATTTGTACCTTGTTAAACATGACATTGAGATCTCACCATGGTTTGAGGACTGAAACAAAAAATTGTAAAAAGTTGAATTGCATATAGTTTAGAAAAATCTGATATTTCATATCCATACAAAGTTGTACCTTAAACATTGTATTTGTATTGGGCTAAATGTACATAAGAGGGAATTACTTAACCCTCAACTAATAAGTTGAAACAGTGAAGTGTATTATAAACTCACCACCAGTTGTTAGTGTATTTTAATGTAGTAGTTTGAAAAAAAAGTATATTTGTTGTACACCACATTGTATAAGGTTGTGCTTTGGGCAGTTGGGTACTTTATTTGACAGTACCACAGGAGTTCCTGTATCCAAATTCACATTCTGGTTTAGAGGGGCAAACTGAAAGCTCAGAGCTGTGTTGCACCTGCCTCCCTCTACCAACAGGTGTCACTGGTGTGCTACTGTTTTTTTTTTTTTTTTCTTACGGTCACAGATATCATACTGTAAAAGAAATACTTTTAAAGTGTTTAACAAGATAATTTGATGAACCGTACCTGTCACACACAACATTCACCTTATAGGTCTCAAATGTGCAGCTTTAAAATAATCACATGGTATAGCAAACACGTATTTTCATTTTAAAACATGACATTTTTGTCTTACAGTAAATGAAAGGGAATTCTCAGTTTGCTTGCCTTGCCTTTCAGGAAATCTGTTACTGCTTCCCATCACTTCCCAAGTCATTTCACCTGAGCAGCGTCTTCTTTACACCCGCAAAGCAGGTCAGTCATTCGGGGAAGCAGGAAATTGTAGATATATTGTAAACATATATATATATATATATATATATATATATATATATATATATATATATATATATATATATATATATATATATATATATATGTGTGTGTGTGTGTGTGTGTGTGTTTTTTTAAAACTGCATGGCTAACACCATTATAGCGATTGGATGTGGATGGATAGGAAAATGCATGAAATTAATTTCTAAAATAAAATCATTGTAGCTATAGTTTTTAGTTTTAAGAGGGTTTGAAGTGAGTTGTTAAAAAAAGGGTATAGAATATTTATTGACAAACCACCCATATTTATTTGATAAACATCAGCTTCATGTGCATTTCAAGCAGGCGGCACATATAAACTTCAGTTTAATAGCTGAGCCATGGCAGCGAGGTGTTCTAGCCAAGCTCAGCTCCCATGTGAAATGCCATTTAGTAATTGCAAGCAATTGGCTCAGATTTTGTTTCTGTAGTTTCCCGGGGGTGTACTCTACAATGTTCTTAGACACAGTTTGTGATTGACCAGCTCCTGACCTTAGCATAGGTAGGCTATTAGAACCTAATTCAAATAACTTGTCATGAATGACATGGCAGTCCAGAGAAAACCCATACAGTTCCACATTCATCCTGTTAATTTCCCAAAGCATTGATTGAGCCAAGCCAAAAATGTGATCCCTGTTCTTGCAGACAAATACTGCAGTTTGTAATATATACTGTACATGTAGCAATTTCAACACAATTCAGCAGTACTGAAAAAGTATTAATTGCACAGACTTTGAAAATGCTCAGTACTGTCTTGTAAGGTTTATTGTTAAAAGTCATGTATTTTGCTTTTGATTTGCATCAGTTCCATACCTTCTTTATTGTTTACAAACTGTCCCTGTGCGTAGGTGTGTAATATTTACATTATATAACATTGACTATGATTCAACTGTTTTATTATTTATTGTATGTTTTTTATTCAGTTTGTTGTGTTCTATATATATATATAATATATATATATATATATATATATATATTATTATATATATATATATATATATATATATAGGTGTACAAACAAAACTGTATTTATATTGTAAAGGTAGTATATCCAACTTATTACAACCATTGAGATTAAATATTAAATTTGTAAAATAAATAAAGGTCAGTTTATTATTCTGTAATTCTTGGCTCCTGTTCTGTAAATCATACATGCTGGCCAGAATTTTATATTGTATGGGATATAGGAAAAGTTGCTAAGTCACAGATGACATGAGTATAAGGAATGAGGAAGAACACTGAAGTCTGTTTCCCTCATGGCAACAGTCTAAACTTCCTAAAGCTATACTTGCTGTTATGGTTTCCCTAATAATCCCCAGAATTTCCCACTAATCCCCAAAGGCAGTGCTCAGTAGTTGTGTGTGATCATGTAAAGGTTTGTATTGTGTAAGAGTACGCTTTTGCTGCATGGCAATCACTCAGGCTTCAAACACAGCACGTCATCATCATTCATGCAACAACTCTTGTAATTTGAAAATAACATTTTTAAAAACAGTATTTTGACTTGGTTTGTTTTGGTGCTCAGCCTTGCCCGCCGGGGAACTTGGAGCTGTGAAATGGGCCGAAAAAAGTGAGTCTCTGAATAAGGAGAAGGTTGGGAAACGGAGGTGAACTCAAAGCACAGCACTGAGCGGAGGTTGTCCAATGTTAGGGGTAGGGTTATGGTTAGGAGGTTGGGAAATGGAGCTGAACTCAAAGCACAGCACTGAACGGATGTTGTCCAATGTTAGGGTTAGGGTTAGGGTTAAGGTTAAGAGGTTGGGAAATGGAGCTGAACTCAAAGCACAGCACTGAGCAGAGGTTGTCCAATGTTAGGGTTAGGGTTAGGGTTAGGGTTAGGAGGTTGGGAAATGGAGCTGAACTCAAAGCACAGCACTGAGTGGAGGTTGTCCAATGTTAGGGTTAGGGTTAGGAGGTTGGGAAATTGAGCTGAACTCAAAGCACAGTAAAATATTGCATATCTTTACAATCATCTAACATACTTTCTTTTTTCATGAAATACAAGACAAACTACTATATATAGTAGGTTAACTTATTATGTAGCCAAGTGATCTGTTAGAAAGTTCACATAAAAAAGTAAAAGTGTGCAAACTATTTACTAGAAAGTCTTTATGAATTCCCGTGACTGTTTTTTTAGAAATATAAAATAAACTTTAGGATCTATTTGTATTCCATTATGGTTTGCTCCAGCCTGCTTTTAATGTCATTTATCCATCTGGTATATATAAATATTTAAAAGGCTTTAAGATAAATGTCAGTAATGTTAATAATCCCATATGTACACCCTGCAAGTGTATAATAACTGGGTAATTGGTCATGGTACCTGCTCTTGCTGTGTTAAGTGCCTGGTGTAATTACAAGGTAACACCACTGCAAAGGACACTTCCATGTAATTACATGTATTTGACCACTTGTGATTCAGTTATTGTAATACTATTCAATTATGATTTCTAAAATCATACAGATTCTTTGTTTATATATATATCACACACACACACACACACACACTGATGAACAATGAGAACTCAACAGTCTAAGTTTTACAGCAATAGTTAATTGGGCACATGCATAATGCTATTTACATTATGAACAGATAGGTTTGTTGATTGTTTGAGCAGTATTGTTTCTTTGGATAACAAACTACTGAGCTCAAGTCATGTGATTTCATTAAAATGAAACTGTTTCACTGTTTAGTATTTGAGTTGAGTTAAAATTGCCAAAAGGAGTTGATTAAGAATCTTCATAAATAGCCATTTGAAAAGACATGATTTTAGTAAATACAAGAACAGCGAAAGATACGACCATGCCCCACCTGAGTAATGACGATCAACTGGTTGCTATCGGCATGACTGAAGGCAGCCTGTCTGACAGAAGTTGCCTGGAGAATGAGATGTCCAGCTTCAACAATCAGCTGACTAGTCCAGAGAAACCAGGAAACTGGCTCTGTGAGAGACACCACACTGGCCCACCACGTTGTAGTCTTGTAGCATGAGCATTAACCCAATCCTGGCAGCGTTGACGTATAGACCTGATCAGCCTCTGGATAGACTGCTGTGGGATGTTCCTCCACTCTTTCTGTGCAGCTGCAGCCAGCTGGCAAAGGTTGGCTGGTTGCAGTTGTCTCCTGTGGCTGGCACTATTGGACTCAAGTCAGCAGAATAAGCTGACCACTGCATTTTTTTCTTGAAATCATGCAATTGTAATCTTAGCACTGTGTGGCCTTGCATTGTCCTGCTGGAAAAGCAACACTTCCGGATTGGCTTGCAGGAATGAAAAAACTGTTTCCTCAAGGACTTCATTAGTGTATTTCTGAGCAGTAAGGTTGCCCTCAATCTCCACCAAAGGTGTTCTTGTGTTAAAGGTCATTCCTCCCCACATCATCACATTTCAATATAATAATATTGTCTTATAAAAATATGTAATACGTTGGACTTGATTTAGAAATAGCTGCCATAACATGTTAGGGTGTAGGGTCACCATGGGCAGCCAGAACAGCACTGATTTGAGATGATGGGTGTGCAAGGTATTTAAATAGTTATGGACTTTTTCTTGTTATCAGAAGCACGTAAAAATTGAGCAGCAAGTTTTTGAGCACTCTGATGCATTTGTGTTGTAAGATGTTTTGTGACAATTTTCTTAGCGTTGCTCCAGTCCACATGAGGCTATGATTTTAGTACTATTTCACCTGATGAAAATATGATACAAGCAACACAAAACACACCATCTTTTGCTTCACTATTTTGCAATGTTAGGTACACATGGTAACAGCATCCTGTGAGACAGTCAAAGGGAGCTCATGTCTAACTGAACTGCTTGATTTTTTGGAAGATGGGACATCAACAATGGATAATTGCAGAGCATATGACATGGTTTATTTAGATTTTAGGATAAAAAATTAATTCTCAAACTGAACACAGTAGGGATTCAAGGAAATGCATGCACATGGATTATGGAGTGGTTAACAAGTAGAAAACAGAAAGTACTAATTAGAGGAGAAACCTCAAAATGGAGCGAGGTAGCCAATGGAGTACCACAGGGATCAGTATTAAGTCCTCTGATCTTCTTAATCTACAAATGACTTAGTTTCTAGTATAGTAAGCAAACTTGTTAAATTTGCTGAAGACACAAAAATAGGAGGAGTGGCAAACACTATTGTAGCAGCAAAGGTCATTTTAAATGATCTAGACAGCATTCATAACTGGGCAGACACATGGCAAATGGCATTTAATATGGAAAAGTGTAAGGTACTGCATGCAGGCTATAATAATGTGCATTATAAATACCATATGGGAGATACTGAATTTGAAGAAGGATTCTATGAAAAAGATCTTAGGCGTTTATGATGACTCAGAAATGTCTTCATCTAAACAATGTGGGGAAGCTATTAAAAATTAAACAAATGCTTGGATATATTGTGAAAAGTGTTTAATTTAAATCAAGGGAAGTAATGTTAAAACTTTACAATACATTAGTAAAGCATCTTGTGTAAGAATATTGTATTAAGTTCTGGCCACCTCGCTACAAAAATGATATTGCTGCTCTAGAAAGAGTGCGAAGAAGAACGACCAGAATTATTCCTGGTTTAAAAGGCATGTCATAATCAGACAGACTAAACAAACTGAGTCTATTCAGTCTTGAACAAAGAAGACTATGTGGCAATCTGATTCTATCGCTCAAAACATAAAAGGTATTGATAATGCTGACCCAAGGGACTTTTTCAACCTGAAAAAGAAAGAAGAACTAGGAGTCACAAATGGATATTCGATAAAGGGGAATTCAAAACAGAAAATAGGAGGCACTTTTTAAACAGAGAATTGTGGGAGTCTGGAACCAACTCCCCAGTAATGTTGTTGAAGCTGACACCCTGGGATCCTTCAAGAAGTTGCTTGATGAGATTCTGGGATCAATAAGCTACTAATAACCAAACAAGCAAGATGGGCCATATGGCTTCCTCTCGTTTGTAACCTTTCTTATGTTATTATGTTCTTATATTTATTAAATTCATTTTGTTCATTTAAAAAATAGAAGCTTCTCAATTTTTCATATGCCAGATTATCAGTTTAATTGGACTTGATTAAAAGTATTCATTACAATTTGATAAACCAACAGATGTACATTTAGCTAAGGATCAAAGTTCCAAAACATATAAGGCAAAATAATATTTTATTTAAAAATACATTTTATACAAAGTCCTCATACAGTGACACTATTGCTTTGTTTATAGTTGTTGGTTTATATTGCCATACTTTTAATAAAAACAGAAATTAAATGCACAAAATGTAGATGTTTTATTACAAAAGAGAATATTTTGATATAAAACATATAAAAATTTTACAGTTTTACTTTTTTTGTTTTTAAAGTTCCATTGTCCTTTCTGTGCAGACAGGCATAGTAAAGCATTTGATACAGTGTATGCAATTAATGTGTAATTATCCAGGATTCTGAAACTGTATAGTTACATATATATATATATATATATATATATATATATATATATATATATATATATATATATATATATATATAGGAAGGATTATATATATTTACCAAAATGTTTACCAAGGTTTCTCTTTGTATAATTACCAATACATAAACAGACAACAGTAAAACGTTATCTTCAGACCAGAAAACTGTGTGTGTGTATATATATATATTATACAAAGAGAAACCATTTGTGAAAATTGTTTTTCTATGGTATTGCATTAACATATGAACATATGAATCCTATTTCTGTAGGGGTTAAATGATTGGTAGGTTGGCTTACATTACAGAAAACCAAGGTGGCTTTTTTATTATTATGGTCTATAAAATGGGGAGTAAAACACAATCAACAGCTTGGTGTACTTTTCTTTCTACAATGTTTTTTTTTTTTTGTTTTGCTATTTGAGTAAACACAAGAGGAAGAATACATTAGTTAAAATAACTGTGATATTTCAGATCTGTACCTTAGCTCTCCATCAGTTTTGCACAAAATAGAGTATTTTGGGCAGCATTATTCAGACGTTATTAACAAAATACAAAATAAATAAATGATTTGGAGAATCTCTACAGAACACTACGGTACAAAGCTGAGTAGTTCTTTACACAGAGTATTTTCCTTTCAAGTTATCTGTTTAATAAATAAAAATAAAGCGATCATAATTCAAACACATTCCCTCCCACCTTACCCTACTGTCTGAGGAGTTCTGGTTTCTGTTCCCCCTGTCATCATTGTAATTTAAAGCCTTTTTCTCAGGTTCCAATTGGATAATTAGTTTTTTGATATGATAAAAACTATTGCAGGTTGTAGACTTATCTTGAGTAGACTTTCTTGACCACAACGAAAATAAAATAGAAACAGAAAAAGTATTAATTGTGATGAGAAGTCTTTGTTGTCCGTTCATTGCCTTTGGTGTTGGAAAGGTCAGTGTTGGGTGAAGATCCAGGAATGCAGATTTTACAACCGATGATGATGACGAATGCCCTTCTGAACGACCTGTTGAAGAAACCATACAGGAAAGGATTCATGGAGGAATTCACGTAACCAAGCCATAAAAACACTTCCCACAAAACCATGTCTGCCTGGTGCTCTACAAAGGGATCAATGATGTTCATCATGAAGAAAGGCAACCAGAAAACAAGGAAGGTTCCAATGATGATCCCAAGAGTTTTCGCTGCCTTTTTCTCCCGTTTCAGGGAGCTTTTATGCCTTGGCTTCCTGGTGGCACCTGGATCGGAGCTCTGAAGGTTCATCTGCTTCTCCACTGCGTTTATTTGCATTGCTTGTCTCCGAGCTACCTTGTAGATCTTCCAGTATGCAATAAGCATAATAAACATAGGTAGATAAAAGGCAACAAAGGAGGCCGTAACAGCGTACACTTGATTGACTAAGAAGTAGCATTCATTGCTTGGTAGTTGGTTTTCAATGCCAATCTCAGGAAGTCCTAGCATGATAGGAGCAAAAGATATCAATAGAGGGACAATCCAGCAGATGACAATAAGAACTGTAACCCTCCATTTGGACATTTTGAATCCATATACCAGGGGATTGCAAACGGCGTAGTAGCGATCAAACGCAATGCAGCTCAAGTGAAAGATTGAGGCTGTGCATAGCATCACGTCCAGGCTTGAGTGGATTCGACAGAAAATGGATCCAAAGTACCAGCATCCTTCAATCGTTCTGATCATGCTGTAGGGCATAACTGTGAGGCCAACGAGGAAGTCTGCAATAGCCAGTGACAGCACAAATGAGTTGGTTGGGGAGTGCAGTTGTTTAAAGTAAGCAATGGCCAGGACCAGCAAAAAATTACCAACGACAGTGCAAGTTATCACAGCTATAATGAATAAATACAGAACTATTTTCGATATTGTGCTTCTCAAACTGACACACGGTTCAAAGTCTGTGAATCCTGATGAATTTATGTTGCCAACCCATTCAGATGTATTTGTCATGTTTTCTTAGAAACGTCCTGAAATGACAATGAAAATTGTAATTAGCTCTCACATACTTAGGATTTTTTTTTTCCCCACTGATAAATAAATATTGTAAAATCAAGTTAAGAATTCTTGGCCACAAAACTACCTCAGATACATACAGATATATAACTATATAACCAAAAAAAAAAAAATATCCATACAATTAGTGGGGGTGCAAAGGGAGTTGAAATCTGTTGAACATACTGTGTAAATCCTGCACCTGCCCTTGGTAATCCAGACAGAATTGAACAGCTTCTGTGTCTCACTTTCCCCCTCAGTGTTTTCATCAATTAAAACAGCTGACTGGAGTTACTTCTCACTTTGGATTTCATTCAGGATGCATTTAATGTTCACTGCAGTGAATATGATCCCTTTGAGCTCAGTAAACAGTTACTCTGACAAATATAACCCCTCTCCACTTGGATATCTAGATATAAAAAGAACTGACCTTTTACATAAGATCAAAAGAGGGAACACTAGAGGATCGCATTTGTGCAAACATGTTAAGGACAAGTACTATGGATTTACAGGCTTTTTTTGAACAGAATAACCTTTTGGCTTTCTATAAGGGATTGCTCCCAGCAGACCATTCTACTAAGAACAAATATCTGAGACTGTATTCTAGTCCAGAGCTAGTGACTAACAACCTTGGCAATAGTAACATGACACAGGATTTTGTAAGTGTGCTGCATCACATGCTCATTACAGAGATACAGATTAACAGGTTTAATCCCCTGACTCTGGGGTTACTTCCTTACATTGGCGCCTACGTAAATATTAGTTCTGTTTTTTTGGCAGCCCACAAGTTCCCTATTGACATCTGTCTGCTGACTTTGAGACTGGGTGCAAACCAGTGGTCCTGCACACCAGAAGAGAGCATCCTAGCTACTATACAAAAGAGCAGGTTTGCTATAGATATAGGACTTTTAACTCCATCTCACCATCAAGGGTCAGAATCCATAATGCCTCACACTGCGCTGCCTGTCACAGAAGCAGGGGGACTACACTGGTGTTTCTGTGGACACTAGAAGGTCCCACAAACTATGTAGGAAGTAACTGTGCTGAAGAAATGAGTCTGCAGCAATGATATGTAATAACGTTGGTAACTTCATCCAAAATGCTTTTTTCTGTTTTAGTTAATGCAGTGTTGGCTACAATGCACAATTCCAAATAAAGCATATTTAACATGTAATCCCCCCACCCTCGATACGCTTCAATAATGTTGAATTATTATAACTATATCCTTAGAGCTACATGAAATGAGTGATCATAATTTATTCTTATCTGTTCTTTTTCCTCACATGTTGCCCCAGGGTCAGCCAGAAGCAATAGGCATCTCATACTAAAATCTAAAAAAATAATTACACCCTTTTTGGTAAAATTCTGTAAAAACACGCTTACTGGCACTGGAACAATTTTTAAAGTGGGGGGGCTGAAAGCCATTGAACAAAAGTGTAGCCTCTGTATATGATGGAGGCCATGCAAAGCCAGGGGGTACTTCCTCACCCCCAGCACCCCCTGCTTACTGTCCACTGTGCATTCAATTAAAGTCCCCCAATGCCCTCTGCTAGTTTTCACAGAACAAAAAATGCATTAAGACTTAAACACAATGTTGCCATCTGGTGGCAAAAAAAGCTTGGAGAGCAACTAAAATAAAGAATTCAGAAAATATACGTGATTTTAACAAGTCCCCAACACATTACTACTTTAACTGCGTCACTGGAAGACTTCTTTACGAACGGAATTCAGAGTTGCTACTAGGCTTAGTAAAACAGTTGTTTAGCAAGTACAGGGTCACTTTCCTTCTCTGTCTCCCTTGCTTGGATAGCTTGTCTGCATCCATACCACCTGGGAGTCTGGCTGTTTCAGATTTCAGAAGCTACAGTAAGAAAGGATGGACCTGGTCACAACGGGGTTGGGATATGGGATGTTTCCATGGAAATCATGTGGATCAGAAAATCTCCCTTTCCTCCAGGTCACTGTGGTTGGTCTTACCTGGTTTATAAAGACTTGTTTATTATAAGACATGAAGGTTTACAGCAGTGACTGCACAGCGCATTCACTTTAACCAGTTAACAGTTTTCTATTTATTACATGCCATTCCTCTTTGAATAGCTGATCATTTAGACCCAAATAAGTCAACATGTGTAAGGGATATATTATATAAACAGGGTTGCAAGATAAAAAATAAATACAGGGTTCTTAATTTACTCCCCAGAAAAAATCTGAGCTGGTCATTTCTAGAATAATAAACAGATGTTAAACTGCACCAGAAAAGATTGTTTTTACTTTGAAAGCCAGTTGGGCATATACAGTGTAGTACAAGCTGATAAACTATCTTTTAGTATAATGTAGTAGCTCTGAGCTTACATCATTTGATAACATATTGTAGTGTGCACGGTGAAGGCAGCAGAAGGCTGATAGGTATCACACACAGAGACATGAGCCCGATATGCACTCCTTGCAAAGGAGACGGCTCTTTTTAAATGTTAATGGAAGTACATACATACATCCATTCCTATATAAATTGTTATTAAGAACATAATTTATTCTATCTTAAGTACAGAGTATTATTTTGTGTGTATTTTAACAGGATATAGATTGAAATAAACATATTTTGATGGAACTGCACACTGCATATTGATAGAATGGTTGTGCTGTACATTTTATAATGTATTTATTTGTCTAAATACTGGTCTAACTATATTATATATATATATATATATATATATATATATATATATATATATATATATATATATATATATATATATATATATATTTCTATTCAGATCAATAAATACATTACCTAAACCAGTACCTTGTAAGTATGCTGACGCCAGAATCACTGTCGAGTCCTCTTAAGGTGTCGTAGGTTAGTCGATGAAACACCAAGGATGGAACGTGCCCACTTGAAGACCCCAGAGAAGTACCCTACTCCACTCAGTCCAGACGGTTATCATGCTGATGCGCTAGGGAGGCCGCACTGTGGTTGATCCCTGGAGCTAGCATTGCAGCCATTGTGTGTGCTGATGTGCCAGGGAGGCAAAATTGGCTGATCCCTGGAGCCATCTTTACTTAGTTGGTACTTATCTTGGCGAGAGCTGTCCAATATCAGCATGACGTTTTAACACCTACTCTCATGTAATGGAAATCATACTGTAAATGTCAGTTACCAATCAGGATGTATGAAATGGTGTTTAATAACCCAATAGAAACCCGAGCCTCTGAATGTTTGCTGTTCGGTGA